>NC_083762.1:15354283-15454283 GCF_963514075.1 Conger conger | reverse complement strand
GTGCTTATGAGGGAAGACATTTTCTGTGTTTCTGTTTCCTGTCCTGCTCCTGTCCAGAGGGAAGAGGGCAGTTTCATCACACGCATAGTGTACACGCACCGCTAGGATAACAGACATGACATCCGCTACTGCCGCCTAGCTGTGGGGTTCCTGAGCTGCGGAAAGCCCCCCTGTTGTTCCGTAATACGTTAAACCCCCCTCACACTCTCACACACACTCTCTCTCTCACACACACACACACACACAAACACACACACACACTCTCACGCACACACAGCAAGTCACCATGTTTTCCATCTCAGTGGGTCTCGTTCACTCCTGTGGCTTTGCCAAAGTGGAGCTGCAGACTGAGCTCTGTATCTCTGCCGTACGTGCCCTGTGTATTCACACCCGGGGCCTGGGAATGGGGATCTGTGTGTGCCAGGGGCCACGGTCCCCACTAGACTGTGTTCTGTCAGGTGTATATCCTGGTAAGATGTTTCAGAGAGATCTTTTTCTCTGTGTCTGATCCTCTGACACCGAAGGGCATCCAGCACACATTTTTCTGCTATAGTACAGTAGCAAACACTTCTATTTCTAAAACCACCCAACTGCCTAAATTACTGTGTGTCACCAGGATATTTTATGGGATCCTGGTTGGTGATTAGGTGAAGGAATAACTTCTATGGATCAAACTGATTGGTCCAGGTCATTGCACTTTTTTTTTTTCCCCATTGGTCTCGTGCCTTGGAACTCACAGACAGTGAACCTTTCTGGCCCAGTCATTGGCTGCAGCACCAGGCTGCTTCCTCAGGCCACATTGGAAGATCTCCTAGGAGAGCATTTCCAGAACAGCGCACATCCCGATCAATGGAAAAGCACAACAGTCAACATGTAAAATAAATAAAAATAATAATCCCATCACGCCACAGCACAGAGTATTTACCTAGGGGATATTCTGCTGTTTGATGTGGAAAATTCTCTCTCCACAATCACTGAAGCTAAAAGGGTGTCTGATTGGCTCTTACATTATGAATAAACTGGCATTAGGGGGGTACATTGCACCCACAGCTAGGGCAACAACACAGGTACTACTGGAGCCCTTACTAAGCATACAGACAGGCATACATACCAACAGACGGACGGACAGACAGGTGGGCAAGCAGGCAGACATACATACAGACAGGCAGGCATACATACCAACAGACAGACAGACAGGCAGACAGACAAGCTGACAGACAGGTAGGCAGACAGGCAGACTGACAGACAGACAGACAGACAGATAGACAGGCATATATACCAACAGACAGACAGACAGGCAGACAGACAGGCAGACTGACAGACAGACAGACAGGCAGACTGACAGACAGACAGGCAGACAGACAGACAGACAGACAGACAGGCAGACTGACAGACAGACAGGCAGACTGACAGACAGACAGGCAGACTGACAGACAGACAGACAGACAGACAGACAGACAGACAGACAGGCAGACTGACAGACAGACAGACAGACAGACAGACAGACAGACAGACAGACAGACAGGCAGGCAGGCAGACTGACAGACAGACAGACAGACAGACAGACAGACAGACAGACAGACAGGCAGGCAGGCAGGCAGACTGACAGACAGGCAGGCAGACTGACAGACAGACAGAGAGACAGACAGACAGACAGACAGACAGACAGACAGACAGGCAGACTGACAGACAGAGAGACAGGCAGACTGACAGACAGACAGACAGACAGACAGGCAGACCTGACAGACAGACAGACAGACTGACAGACAGACAGGTGGAAGAGTGGCAGCAGAGCTGAATATCTGTGCAGTAAATATATTATCTCTGAACAACAAATGAAGTGGGGCTGGGTGGTTGGGTTGGAGGTTCACTGCAGTGACGTCATGAACCCCTCAACCCAACCATTAGAGCACCGCCGTCATGACAACAGGCCTCTTATTCCGACACACCGCCCGTCAGATGGACCTTCTCTCTCTCTCTCTCTCCCTCTCCCTCTCCTCTATCTCGCTCTCTCTCTGCCCCTGCACATCCATCTCCATCACACTGGGGCGTACGCATCACCGTGGTGACAGGGAGGCTTATTACACCCCAGTCCCCGCCTCGCCGCTGCTGATGAACTCAGATCCTCACCAGTTCCGATGTTTCTGGTGGCACAGCGCTAAACGCTAACGCTAACGCGAGGACAGTCTGTAAACAGCCGCGCTGCTGTTATCGAGGCTGAAACGGTTGTTTATTTATATATTTACCTATTTATTTGTTTAGCTGTTATTGTAATTGGATGTAGCAGTGCTTTAATATTTCTACTGGTTTTTTTTTTTTTTTTGTCAAGCATTTTATGAACTTTCTTTGGTTTTTAGTTGTTAGTTCAGCATTTTTGCTGAGGGAATAGGCTTTGTTCATTTCATCATGAGGAGCGGGGAGACGCATCGGAATAGAGGAAGTTGCGCGGTGGTTTCTGATAGGTTGGTATGGCAGTAAAGGGGCGGGACTTGAAGGACAGGAGTGATGTCAAACAGTAAGGGTCCTTGTGGCCTGTTTCTGAGAGCAATGAACAATTTGTTGCGCTCTGTCAAAGTAAAAAAACCAAAAAAAAAGGCAAGTCAAGAATTGTTTTTGTGGGTGTGCGGAGCCGGGTAATGTCACAATAAAAAGAAAAATGCTGTCTGCGCTCCACACAAAAAAATGAGACACTGAGGTCTGGCAAAAAGCTACAGCGAGTAAGCGAAACAGAATCTACGTTCATCGATTTTTCGACCGGTTCGAACTTTAAACGCTCCGTAAAGCGAGGCAGGTAGGGGCTCGTAGATAAACACGAAGCACTCTGCCCTCTGTACATCTTCTCTCCTCCTCCTCCTCCTCCTCCTCCTCTTCTTAGCATGTACACAGCCCTGATTAATGACAGAGGGTCTTGAAGGGCTGTCACTGCATGGAGGAAGTCTCCGGGGAGGGTCCCTCGAGTGGTTAATGGGCCTGTATCGATATCCGATGGGCAGTGTAGGAGCACCAGAGCCTGCTGGGAAACAGACATATTTGTCTAATTTCATTGGGGTTGGACCCGTCCAGGATAACCTCATCGGCAGGCCGATCCGCTCGGAGAGGAGATTGGAGGGGCCCGGTTCTCGAAAACGTTGGGGGGGAAACGGGCGTAGGTGCGAACGGACAGTCTCCTGGAGGTAACGGGCGTGTGAGTGCTGATGACGCCTCATTACTGAGCAGATGAGTTAGAGGGGTGAGTGGGTGGGGTGAGGGACCTTAGCTCTGAGAGAGAGAGAGAGAGAGAGAGAGGGAGAGAGAGGGAGAGAGAGGGAGAGAGAGAGAGAGAGGGAGAGAGAGAGAGAGAGAGAGAGAGAGAGGGAGGGAGAGAGAGAGAGAGGGAGGGAGGGAGGGAGAGAGAGAGAGAGGGGAGGGAGAGAGGGAGGGAGGGAGAGAGAGAGGGAGGGAGAGAGGGAGGGAGGGAGGGAGAGAGAGAGGGGGAGGGAGAGAGAGAGAGAGGAGAGGGAGGGAGAGAGGGAGGGAGAGAGGGAGGGAGGGAGAGAGAGAGACCATGTTTTCACATACGCACACACACACACACACACTCTCTCATACACACACAGTCTCTCTCATACACACGCACACACTCTCTCATACACATACACACACTCTCTCTCACACACACACACACTCAATCTCTCTCACACACACTCTCTCATACACACACACACACTCTCTCTTTCATACACACCACACTCACTCTCTCACACACACACTCTCTCACACACACACTCAATCTCTCTCACACACACTCTCTCACACGCACACACACACACTCTCTCTTTCATACACACACACACTCACTCTCTCTCACACACACACACTCTCTCACACACACACACTCATCTCTCTCACACACACTCTCTTCATACACACACACACACACACACACTCTCTCTAACACACACACACACTCTCTCTTTCATACACACACACACACACACACACACACACTCTCTCTTTCATACACACACACACACTCACTCTCTCACACACACACACTCTCTCACACACACACACTCAATGTCTCTCACACACACTCTCTCTCATACACACACACACACACTCTCTAACACACACACACTCTCTCTTTCATACACACACACACACACTCACTCTCTCACACACACACATACATCAGATGTATCAGATGGCTGTTTTTGGCCCCAGATTGAAGCGCAATCTTTCTGAATAAAAACCTGGTCGCCCTCCTCACCTCTGCCTGTGGTTTTACGCCTCATAAATAATAAGAGACAGGACTGTGTTACCTTCCAGAAACTCTACATCTGTTCCTTTCTGACTCACTCTCCATTATGTGTTGCTCTGACTTAAATGATTTTGGAGTTGGCTAAAGACACGCTGAAATCAAAATGAACTTTTTCTTCAATTTAGTCGAACACATATAATATTCCATAAAAGTAATAAATTGCATTTTCACGCTGAAGCCTCACTCTCCCCTCTTTCGCTCTATTTCTCTCTCCGTGCAATCATCCCCCCTTCTCTCCCTCCCTCCTTTCTATTTCTCTTCCTCTCATTTTCTCTCGAATTTCACTTTGTTACCGTACCTCTCCTCCTCACTCTCTCTCAATCTTTCTCCTCGCTTCCTCTCCTTTCCTGTCGCATTCTATCACGTACCTTGTTTACCTCTCCTTCTCCTCCCCTCTCCTTTCTACCCTCCCCCCCTCTCTCATTCTCCCCCTCCCTCTTGGCTGTTCCTGATTTCGACCCTCTCTCTCCCGGAGTGTGTTGAGGGGACGGGGCTGGGTCACTAATGCGAGTCTGATAAGGCCTGTGAGGGTGATAACGCAGTGAGATCAGCGTGTTTACAGACTGTACGTGGAGCTGAGAGAGACGCGTTCCAACAGAGGAAGCCGCGACAGGGTATTACCGTCCTCTGTGACATTTACCTCCTCAGCCCACACGGCCGTGTGGGGATTAGCGTCTTATTTACAGCAGACTATCCAAATCAAAACAGGCACCGTCTCTGCTGCAGTCTGTAACCAGACAACTCTGCAGTGCAGTCAAAACAGGCACAGTCTGTGCTGTAGTCTGTAATCTGATAGCTCTACACTGCAATCAAAACAGGCACAGAGAGATATCAACGAAAGCCCCCATTGCTCATACACCCCCCCCTTACACACACATATACACATGCGTACGCACACACACACACCACATACACGTACAAGCCCACACACACACACACACACACCACATACATGTACAAGCCCACACACACACACACCACATACATGTACAAGCCCACACACACACACACACACACACACACACACACACCACATACACGTACAAGCCCACACACACACACACACACCACATACACGCAGAAACACACACATGCTCACACACACACAGGCACACACACATATACATGCACAAACACACACACACCACATACAAGCACAAACACACACACACACGCTCACACACACAAGCACACACACACTCACATACACGCACAAACACACATGCACACACGTAGTTGCAGCTGGGTTTTCAGTGTTTTTCTCTTAGTCGTTTTGCCAAAGCCCTGCTTTCTGCCGCCTCTCTCAGTCCAAGCCACACTCTAAAATAATGTGTTATTTAAAACCCATTTCTAGCGTTCTCACCATATGTTTATTAAACACATATTTATATTTATAAAAACATACTACTTCATCCAATTATTATCGTAAAATAAGTGCGGAGCCCTGTTCATAGCAACATATTAAAGCATGCAGATTCAGCTATAAATAATAATTAAAAAATGAACAGATGGTTTCTTTTTTAGAAAGTAATTCTATGCATCTCTCAATCTGGCACTTTGCAGTGCAGGTCGGCATGGTTCACTGCAGTTGTGGAGAGCAGGGAGTGGGTGAGTGGATGACTTAATGGAGTCTTAGTCAATGATGACATGCAGTATACGATTTAAGATTCGCATCAGCACTCCTCCTGAAAATACATACACAACTTATTCGTTCGAAAAAAGCTGAATTTTCAGTCAGGCACCGTAAACTCCAACTGGGCAATGTGTTCTTTCTATATTAGCTTTCGATACTCGAACTCGCCCCTGCTGGGAAAAAACAGCTCAAGATAGGTTTTGAAACAGCTGGTAGCCGGTTGACAAGCTAGTCAGGCCAGCTCCATACTCAACATGGCTTGACCAGCTCAAGCTATGTCAAAGCTGGTCATTTCAAGCTGGTCATGGCTGGATTTTACAATTTTTAAAATGTTTATCAGGCCTGTGCATTATCATGACAATAAAATTAAGCAGCTTTGCAGAATGGTCTACCACTGCACTCCTGGTAATGCCAGTTGATGGGGGGCATTAGAAACCAATAGAAAATGGCCTCCAAGCTTCCCAAAGTAGTAGTTCCCATTCCTTTGGGAAGAACTGGGTTATCATATGCCTGCAGTACTCACAGCTAGTAGTTCCCAAGGTCTGGACCTTGATGTCCTTGTATGTGGCTGTGGCACATCACACATACAAATGTGCCTTTTCTATCTGTTTTCACACGTGCACGCACACACACGTACACACACACTCACACAACACACACATACACACCATCACACACTCGCACACACTCACACACGCACACACACACACACTTACACATACACACACGTGCACGCACACACACGTACACACACACTCTGACACACACACAACACACACATACACACCATCACACACATACCTGCACACACTCACACACGCACACACACACACACTTACACATACACACACGTGCACGCACACACACACATACACACACACTCTGACACACACTCACACAACACACACATACACACCATCACACACTCACACATGCACACACTCACACACACACACACATATACAGTGGCTTCAGAAAGTATTCGCATCCATTCACATTCTGCATACTGTATTATTACATTACATTACATTACATTACAAGGCATTTAGCAGACGCTCTTATCCAGAGCGACGTACAACGAAATGCAGATCAAACACAAGTGTGAAGAGGACCTGAGAGGACAGTATTGTGCTGTAGATTTAATTTTAATAACTCATAATGGCAACGTGAAAACAATGTTTTCAGCAAATTTATTAAACTGAAATCTCAGGACAAGCACTTCTTCCAAAGAAGCTGCCTACCTCTCAAAGATCCACACATTTAATCTGAGCTGAGCCAATCACGAGCTGAGCCAATCAGACTTCACTTCCTGTGCTCCCTGCCCTTGGAACGACCTTCCAAACACTCTCACCATCGAGTTCCTCATCTCACTTCAGTCACTCCCAATAAGGGATACGAATATTGGGGAATGTTTTTATTTTAATAATGTATGTTGTAATTAACATGCACAATACTTGTAATGTCCTTTTTATCGTTGGTTTATTTTGGTATTTGCTTGGACTCACAAAGGCATTACAAAGAGCATTAGTATACAGTATACACACATACACACACACACACACACACACACACACACATACATACACACACATACACACACACACATACACACACGCAAACACACACACACACATACACACACACGCGCGCAAACACACACACACATACACACACATACACAGACACACACACGCAAATACACACACACACACACACACACACACATCGCTGGTCCTGCTGCTCAGTATTCAGAACTCGTCTCAAACAGTTTCATCCTGCGTTTCCTCACATCTGTGTGACGCACCCGAGAGAGAGAGAGAGAGAGAGGGGGGGGGGGGGGCGATGAGAGATAGGTAGGGAGAGAGAGGGTGGGGGGAAAGAGGGAGACTAATGAGAGCTATAGGGGGATAGTACACATGTACTCCCAGTGATGTCCCACGTGATTGGCTTGTGTTCTCTCTGCGAATTCACCCCAGTGTTGGGGAGCGGGGGCGGGGGCGCTCCGTCTAGTGCGGGAGGGGGGTAAATACATGCTCCTCTCCTCTGTTCCCCGTGTTCTGCTCCTGCGAGCTAGAAAAGCCCAGAGGTGGATAAGAGGAGAGGGAGGGAGTAGAGCGGAGACAAAGAGGAGGGATGGAGAGAGGGAGGGATATGGTGGGGGAGAGGACGAGAGGCAGCCCACCTGTATTTTCTAAACAATTCCTGTGTCAGAGGTCTATGTTCCACAGATTAGCTGCGTAGCCGCTAGCTCTGGTTCAGTTAGCACTGTTAGCCTACGTTCTGTGAAAGCTAGCGATGCCGAATTTGCTATTTAGCTGTAAATCACCGACCTCAGCAGAACACAATGATTGGTTCAATTTGATAGCTCCACACAGTTTTATGCAATGGTTCACATCTCATTCTGCCAGCAGTGGATTAGTTAGAACTCTTAATAAAGCTCCTGGTGTCATGGTACGGCACTTGTGCCTGCGATTGTGGGATTTAGGCGTCTGAGAAATTGCCTTTGATTACAGAGATTAGATGGCAAGATGGCTGTACATCATTAGATCCTACTTTCTGTGTACAGTCAAGGTGTTCAGTTGATAAGATATATCTGTTGGGATCTATCATGCTCGACTGTAGGTGTTTTTAATTCGTCGTGGCCACTCGGTGTATTGTTTTGGCTGTAGTAGTAATAATAATTATAATAATTTGTTATTTATTCCCCCTGGAGCAAGACTAGGGCTAAGGGGCTTGCTCAAGGGCCCAATAGCTGTGCGGATCTTATTGTGACTACCCCGGGGCTTGACCCACCAACCTTCCGGGTCCCAGTCATGCGCCTCAGTCACCAGGCTGCAGGCCGTATTATACAGTGCCCAACTATACCTGGTTTCACAGTAAATTCTGGAGAGGAGTGTCTGCCAAATTCGTAAATAAGAAGGGTATCTGTTGTGTCCGGGAGCCACTTCATCACAGTTTGGACGACGGCCCGTTTCCTGCCAGCGGTGCCGCGGGGCGCCGGCCGGCTCCGTCCTCGTCCGAGGAAAACAAAGGAAGGCGTGGCGTGACTTTGAAGCTCCGATGAGCGGCCGGGTTTTTTTCCGTCGTTAGAGGCCCGTTACGGCTCGGAGCGTCCCCGCGAGAGGGGGCGTTTTCGGAGGGCGGGGGGAACGGAGGGGTCAAGGACGCAGGCCTGGCCGAGTTGCGTCTCGGTGCGAATTTCACACACGACGGGCACGGCGAACTTCACCGCGATCTGAAGGAGACTCAGGACCAGCTTCGCCCTTTCGCACGCTGAAGGAGATTCTCCGGTTGGGCCACGAGATAGAGCGGTCCTGTGAGGATCGTTTCGTGCAGCCGGAGAGAGGCCAGGAGACGGTGCGGAGACGGAAGCGTCCGGAACGGCCGACGCGGTGACAGAGCGCGCTGCACCGGGGCTTAGACTCCCCTCTGATTTCCCATGGGGCAAAGCGGTTTCTCGTCCCGTTATTCACGGACAGGCGAGAGTGCCGTCGCCAACGTCTTCATCTTCGTCGTCGGGTGTGACCACGGTTCCCCAACCGACTCAAGAGGCACGATAATAATGTATTATTTGTTATTTAGCTGATGCTTTTATCCAAAGTGGCTTACAGAGGGACAGTGCCCCCCTGGAGCAATGCGGGGTTAATGGCCGTGCTGGTGCCACATCCTCCCAGCATGCTTTGTTTTGCCTTGTTTATCAAAGGCCTCGTTTACCTCCTTTCCAAATTAGGCCAACCACCTGTTGGGTCCTGAAGGAAATGAAGCACAAATAGAGCCCAAACTATCCCCCCTACCCCGCACCCCCCCTGGCCCCCCCCTTGCGCCGGCACCAGTGGAAATGGGGGAATAATTATTGGTGGTGGTAATGGAAGGCATCGGCCGCTTCGCTCAGGGATGACTTTTTAATCTCCTAATTGTAATCTAATTAAGCCATTTTACTCCACAGAACACTGCCTTCTGCTATCGTGTTCATTACCTTATTTATTTCCTTGGCAGACGCCCTTTATCCCAGCCGACTCTTCGAGCCCGGCTCGTACGTGATGTTTACTCGGGAAAATTGAGGATCGTCAACTTTTAACATTTCGTCAAGGTTACGGTAGCCGCGCCGTCACCCCAATTAGGAGACCTCCTCCAGAGAACATCGCTTGGGGAAGAGACAGGGGAGCGGGGTGTCCTTGTGTGACCCCCTTCTCCGTCTGACAGTATGTGCATCATCACGGCATACTTTCAAAGAATCTTTGAGATGTATCTGAAAAGACATATGAAAGTTCGCAAAACTATCTGAGGTAAACATAGTAGGGACATGAGAAAAGTTGTACTCAGCCGAAAGAGAAAGTAGGCGTGCCTAGGAGAGTGTATGACCCACAGGTAGGTTGTAGCACCTCCCTCGACAAAGGAGAGAAGCAAGCTGATTGGTCACATAATTCGGTATGCCTGGACACCCTCCTCTTCTACAGTAGGATGGTCCTTAGCCTAGTAGGAGCAGTCCTGCCTCTTGACTTTTCCATTTGTCTTTAACCCGGTGGGTCAAGTGAGAGCTGAACTCTCTTTTGCAGTGATGACCTGGGGTGTCTATGTGGCCTGTAGGGACTGTCAGGCATAAGGAGCCGGGTGTAGAGAGCCTGTTTTTTGTTTTAATGTGGCCTGGACACCAGGGTGAACAGCCCTACTCTTTTTAAAAGGGCCACGGGACCTTTTCTGGCCACAATCAGGACTTCTCCTCCAGAGGAAGGCACCTCCAACAGCACAGTGTCCCCATCGCTGTTGTTGGGGCACTGGTTGTCTCTTTGAGTACTGGCCCACCATCACCCCGCAACTTGGAGCCTGATTTAATAAGACCTTTAGCACATGCAAAGACCTTTAGCACATTAAAAACCCTTTGTCAAGAGGTTATAACCAGGCCAATCCTTATTTGTGGCTTACAGGGTGGTGTGGCTGCTTAGCTTCAGCAGTTTGACATGAGAAGGGTACAGGGTGGTGTGGCTGCTTAGCTTCAGCAGTTTGACATGAGAAGGGTACAGGGTGGTGTGGCTGCTTAGCTTCAGCAGTTTGACATGAGAAGGGTACAGGGTGGTGTGGCTGCTTAACTTCAGCAGTTTGACATGAGAAGGGTACAGGGTGGTGTGGCTGCTTAGCTTCAGCAGTTTGACATGAGAAGGGTACAGGGTGATGTGGCTGCTTAGCTTCAGCAGTTTGACATGAGAAGGGTACAGGGTGGTGTGGCTGCTTAGCTTCAGCAGTTTGACATGAGAAGGGTACAGGGGGATGTGGCTGCTTAGCTTCAGCAGTTTGACATGAGAAGGGTACAGGGTGGTACGGCTGCGGGTGTAAGTAGCTGGGATTTTGGTTTCTGTCAGGGGAAGACGGGTGGACTTGGCCCACGATCGACACCGTGTCTCAGTGCGACAGTGATAAAGCAGCACACTGGACCATATTGTGTGTTAGTGGACATCTCCCCCTCCGATCTGTTTTCTGTGTTCCTGGCGGGGGTTCGGCAGCGCCAGCGAACGGGGTCAGGGGTGCAGCTCTGCAACTGTGTCGGGAGGTCCAGTCTTATGAAGTGTTGCCCGGGAACAGTGTCATGTGATCCAAGCTGCATCCCCCCTCTGTGCGCCATCCAGAATATAAAGAACAAGAGAGAAAATATGGTTTCCTCCCTCTCTCTCTCTCTCTCTCTCTCATTATCTCTCCATTTCTCTCCCTTTCACTCCATTGCTCTCTGTGCTCTCCTGTAACTCAATAGTTGTATTTCTCTGTAATTCCACCCATTTCCTGCATCTTCTCTGATGAGCCCCACCTGCTTCCAGCACTGCACACAGGCAAACCGTGCTGGACGACATTGAGAATACATGTTTAGCCTCTTCCTCATAGCTATCATTAGTCTCTCTCTTTCACCCCCTCTCCCCCATATCTCTCATACTGTCAGTATTTTACTCCCACCCAAAGATGAATGATACATGTAACCCCCCCCCCCCACCCAGGTTCAGCACACCCCCAATGTCACCGGGTTATGAATCGATTCTTCCTCTTCAAGTACTCTTCTTCCTACCACATCTCCCTCCCTCCCTCTCTCTCTCACTCCCTCCTTCTCTCTCACCCCCTTCTCTCTCACTCCCTCTCCCTCTCTCCCTCCCTTCTTCCCTGCTGTGGCTCCACCGTGGGGCTCCTCAGTGTGACTTCTGGTTAGGCCAGCGTACACACACGCTACACCTTCCCTCCTGACTGATCTCAGATCAGCTCGTTAGACTCACATGTCTCTGCACACGCGTGTGCAGGTTCTCTCTGGGGCGGCAGCCATGTTGGCGCACAGGTTATATATAGCACTGCCGCGGAGGTGGGGCGGGAGACGTTATGAACTGAGATATTTTCCCTCACGTGGCCGGTGATTATCTTGCCAGAGGTGGCTTTTGATGTGGTGCTCTGGTGGAGCTTCTAAAGAACAGTATCCGCAGTACTGAAACGGCTGCTTTGGGTAGAGCTGGTTTTATTGGTTTGCATGCTAATGTTTCATCCAATCAGTGCTCTGCTCAGGATGTCACCCCGCAACATTCTGGTTTTAAATGTGGCTTCTTAAGCCGAGTGTGTACACATACACACACACACACACACACACACACACACAAACACGCACACACACACACGCACACACAAGCACGCACACACAAGCACGCACACACACACACACACGCACACACACAATCGACCGCTCTATGTCTGAGAAATTGTTTATGCAAATTAGGACAAAATGTATCAAAAATAAATGTGAATCGCAAAATTACACAATTGTCTCTGGGCAGGTGTGAAATGAGAAAATGTCTTCCTGATTTTTAAAATGTGTGATTCTTTGCCTTTTACTGCATATGAAAAATGTCTTGATTGTGTGTCTGTTGTTGCTTTTTAAATGGAATGTATTACTATTTTTCTTCTTATATTGAATATACTGTTACTATCTTGATCTGCCTCTACTGTTGACATTGTTGTTCTTGCTTATTTTCATAACCAATTTGATTATAATTTTCATTTGACAAGCATGTTATGAATTACTGTTGTTGAATACATTTTTAACTTCCGTTGTCTTCTCTGGAATTAGGTGTTTTTATAATTAAACCATTGTAAATATGCCTATTTCTAAATTATTCATAAATATGTTTAACTGAACATCTCATTAAAAAGCAACTTAAACCTATGGTAATTAGTATACTGTTAATTTTCTAACCATTAAATCTAACCCAAAAAAAAGAATTATTTTTCACCCTAAAAGTACCTAACTTGATAAACTGACCTTTTGCCCTTTTTGCTAACCTTTTTCTAACCTTTTAACTTCCAGATTTTAACCTCTTTTAATCTGTCTCTCCAAATTCTTTAAAGGGAACAATGATATCGAACGCCTGGCTATTGCTAGACAAAGAATCCCATACAGACTTGGTCGGGTAGTTGACGAATGGCTACTCGACAAAGGTAATAAAAATCAATTAATTAATTAATGGCCTAATCCCTTAATTAATTTAACGAGTCTCTGGAAGAGGTGCAGTGCCCCCCCACCACCTCCCTTGACAAAGGAGAGAAGCAAGCTGATTGGTCACGTAATTCGGTATGCCTGGGCACCCTCCTCTTCAACTTCAGTCCAGGCCGTGGCCCGTTACCTGAGTAGCTCAGGAGCCTGAAGGATCCACTGCTGGGCTAGTTATGTGTTCATTCCCAAGAGCACACACCTGTCCTTTTCAGTGTACTACACTACAGACACACACATAGCCTCAGTAGCATTAGCATCACCTGTCCCATAGTATTGGATATTTCTCCCAACCAAAGCTCAAAATTAAATAAAGAATAACAGGGCTCTAAAGGTTCATAGTCAGAGGCGACCTGTTGAATCGGGTACAGTCTCAGCCCTCCACTCATTTCATCTTCCCGTTCGTGAGAAATTGTGCAGATAACGCCGCGCAGATTTAGATAAGCATTAGGACGCTTGATTGCCTTTTCAAAACCAAGGTATAACAGATTTGACTGTAGTTTACAGACATACAAATATTCATACTAAATTCACCCAGATCTATTTTCTCTCATTTGAAAAATCCAATCAAGCCCCCCCCCCCCCAGTAAATGTTTTAAGTGGACCGTTCCTGGATGGGTGCCCATGGGTAATCCTACTAGTGACTGGCAAAAAAGGGGGAAGCAGATTTCCCTTCACCCAAAACTGGCACTGCACCTTTTCAGAGGTTTAACACCGTAAATAACCTTAACATAACCCTCCAGTAACCTGCTAACAACCTACACCTGAGTACCTGTCTGTACTGTAAATAGATCTGAGATTTGATTGGAGTGATTTCTGGCTGTGTCTTTTGTTTGCTCTTGTTGTTCTCAGTAACAATGCTTAATTTTTAAACATTAATAACCATGACGACGAGTAAAAAAAAAAAAAAACTAACCGAAATTGCTAAGTAATCCTGTAACAACCGGAAAGTCTGTAAAAGTTAAAGGGACTTTTTTGTGTATGTTTTGCTTGCTCCTCTCATTGCAGTAGTGCTATTGACCAATCGGCGAAACCCTAAAAGCCCTAAGACGTGAAGTCATAACTAAAGTCGCCTTCTTTAACCCTTTGAGTGCTAAAAGTTCTCGACCTCTTCGATTTTTGCCAGTGTCTGCGTTTGGGCTGCTGAAGGTGGTTGATTCTACAGATATATTCCCCACAAAGCTTCTGAACTTCCGAAGCTTTTCCCCGTCCATTCTACACCGTTTAGGATGTTAGTCACTACCCCAGCGAAGGGGAAGGTCAAAGGTCAATATCCCTATGATGATATTGGCTGATTAGATAATCGCATGAATACGTACAGGAAATAAAGTGCTCAGTGAGTCCTGTCGTAGAATGTGTGAGGGTTTACGTACGTCGCTCTGGATAAGAGCGTCTGCCAAATGCCAATAATGTAATGTAATGTAATGTAATGTTTAACCGCACAGTGGAATGACCCTTGGGGTTGGCGTAAAATGCACAGAATTAGAATAATATTTGCTGATTTTCAGTCTGGTTAGTTATGTTAGGGCACAGGAGGCCTCGGAGGGGGTGCCATGGATGAGGAAGAGGCGGAGGAGGAGGAAGGTACAGGGAGCAGGGAGGGAGGGAAGGGGACATTTTCTCAACTCAAAGGGTTAAAGCATGTTTGACATAATGAGCTAAATACAGACAGGATTAACTGGAATTAAGCAGAATTTAACCACCTCACAGCATAACAAACTCTAATCTTTAACCACAAGGGCTGCCTCTCCCAAATAATCTCTCCCACTGCCACAAGAGAAATGCGCACCCACACACACACACACACACGCACACGTGCACACACACATCCCCAAATATTCTCTCCCACTGCCACAAGAGAAATGCACACACACGCACACGCACACACACACACACACACACACACGCACACGCGCACACGCACACACACACACATCCCCAAATAATCTCTCCTACTCCCACAAGATAAATGCTCACACACACACCCCTACATGCATACATACACCATGCATGCATGCAGACACACACACACCCACACACGCACACAAACCCCTGCATGCACGTGCGCGCGCACACATACACACACGCACAAACCCCTGCATGTTCACACACACACACACACACACACGCACAAACCCCTGCATGCGTGCACACACACAGGACCCAATTTGGGCCTTTGGGACCGGGCTAAGGTGGGTGTAACTTGACACATGACAAACCGAATCAGCAAACCACTCGTTCACCTAGCCAACCACTCTCCACTTTCACACCCACACAGTCAACAAGACATCCTTTACACCCAGACCCTGTGCCATCCCTTACATCTGCTCTTCAGATGTGACACTAATGGAGCTAACCCCAGCGACTGGAGTGCGGCAATACGGAGAAGCCTGTTCCAGCCTCCGTACTCTGACACGTAATTGATCATAAGGCTCAGTCTGTACCCCTTTCTAGACCTACCGTCCTGTCATTAGAGAAGGTCAGTCAACCACAGGCCGAGGGCGCCGGTCTCCATCTTACTGAGGATGAAGAACGCAGATCCTGGAGGGAGTCTGTGTGGCCACAAAATGGCCGACTGTCAACCCACATGCAAATCAAATCCCAACCCTGGCACTTCCTTTGCTGTGATCGTTTTCTAGAACAGTGGTCCTGGGGAGCCACAGGGCGTACTGGTTTTTGTTCTCGCCTTAATATCAGCAACCAATTCAGACCACCAGGTGAGGTGAGGTAACTGTGTAATGAACAGCTTAAATTGATCAATTAAGTGCTGAGTTGTAACGAAAGCCAGCACACCCTGCGGCTCTCCAGGACCAGGAGTGAGGACCATGGATCTAGAACCTTGTCTGCTTCCCTCCTGTCTGAAGTTAAAAAGAAATACGTAAAGTAGCTGGAAAAGAAAAGAGAAAAAAAAGAAAAGAAAAGCCATTTCCTGTGTGTTTGCAGAGGGAAGCAGTGTGAGCACCAGATTTAGGACTTGCTAAAGCATATGGACCCGGCAGAAAGAGCTGTGTTCATGGCGGTCGTGCTGGCTGCCTCCCGCAGCTCACAGCGTGATGCGCAAACTCCCCCACAATTACAGGCGATGAAGATAAAAAAGCTGAGAGGATAGAGAGCGACTCTGAGCGCTGAGACCAGCCTAGGCCTCGACTGCCTCGCTGTTCTATCCCCCGCACTCTCATCTAACGCACGCCATTGGTCGGATTTTATAGCTACTCTGCATCACTCAGATCTGATAGGCCCTCGTCTCCTTCCTTTACAAAATGGCCGCCTTATGACTCTTGCGATGGGAACAACACAGCAGTGAACGTGCTGATCCTCCCTTGTGATTGGAGCAAAAATTGAGCACTCCCATTGGCTCAATTACGCTGATCTGATTCAACATTCTAGATTATTTCCGGTTATAATCCTGATTATGATTTTAGGCTCCTTCTTACATATTTACACCCCCCACCCTGTCCTCACATACCTACACTCAAACAAGCACACTATGACTTACTTCATATTCTGTGAAAATGCACCCCCATCCATGGGAACCCCAAGTTCAGACCCCTAACCCCCACCTCCTGTCCACCCACAAACCTGCGACAAAGATACCCCAAAATTGACCTCTGCTTTTAAACACGTCTAACGGGTGATGATTGGGAGAATAAGCCCTCACATTGAGCCCTTGTGGAAATTAAATGTGCAAAAAAAAATTATCCGAAATAAACGAATCGCTAAACAGCTAAATAAGTGCTAACCCCTCTCTTAAAGTGTCGACTCAGCCCCCACCTCCTCTCTCCAAAGCACAGAGGGTTAAACTCAGAGGGTTAAAAAGACTTAATGACTGGAAAAAGAAACTGATGCGTTGGTTAAAGAAAACAAATCTCTGTAGCTTTATTTAAATGTTTTCTTCTTTTAAGTTTTTGGATGATTTTTGGATGATTATTTCTGATGCATTTCCTATAAAAGCCGAATAGTCGAAACAAGGTCCCTTTAACGTTTATTGTTTCAACAGTGGTTGTGTGCATTTATGTTTTCATTTCTTGCAGGGTATTGTCTCTCAGAGTGCACATGTGACTGAATAATCAGTGTAAAAATGTGGATGTATGTTTGAGGTTCAGAGGATTAGATGGGAATAAAATCCCTGAAGATGACTGACAGGAAAGGGGGAGTGGCTTATCACAAATAAGCAGACCTGAGTTTTTTTTATTTATTTTGGGACAGTCAGTGGGGGGTGGGGGTGGGGTCCAAATGCAATGTAGCTCTTCATAATTCTGACCGTTTCAGTGTTATGAAGGGGACTCACCATAGCTGTTCACCCTGACCAGGAGAGGCAAGTATCACCCCGGTTTGCGCAATCAGTGAAGGAGATATTATTAGAGATGACGATCCTCCCAACCATCAAATGTTTCCTCAAACATGTCTTCCAAGGTTCTTGATTTTCATTGCGCTGCTATTATGGTTTAACCCCTTCAAGGTGTGAGGTCACAAATATGTGACTGGAATGTTCTTCACTGAACATTCTAATGCTGATGTAACAATCGCTGCTGGTAAGTGAAAGCAATGGAGTTCTAGAACACTGACTTGTTGAAGAAAAAACAAATATTCTGAACGACCTACGATGACTTTGAGCTGTGGGGGTAAGGACTGGTTGGATTGGAGGGAATATCTCAAAGATGATCGTCAGTCTCGAACACTGTGTCCCAACATTCTAGTGCTTATTTCTGTTTCTAATATTCCTTTTTCCTTTACCCCTTAAGCCCTCTCTTTTATTTTTTCCCTTCGCTCTCTTTATTCTTTTAATTCCTTCCTCTTCTCTCTCCCTACCCTCCCCCCTGAGTTTTGCTTTGCAGCTAAAAATCGAATGCTTAAAACTCACCGACAAAAAAAAAAGAAAAAGAAATCAAAACAATAAAAGCACTTGGCTTGGGTGTCTGTGAAGGGAAAACACAGCCAGATTACGCAGTAACCAGCAGGAATTGATTTTCTTTTTCCTCCAAACATCCAGTTTTTTTGGCAGGTGAGGTGAGGTGGGCTTAGCCCTCAACCCCTCCTGAATCTTATCCGCTTTGAACGAAAGTAAGTCGGTAAAGCCAGACCCGAAAGACTCCTGGCTGCGGACCGTAATTACCGCTCGGGGGAGAGAGCTACACCCAGGGATGGTTATAATGGAGGACGGGGGGCGTGTTTGGCAACTGGGGGGATGTTGGGGCGAGGGGGGTGGGGGGGGGGGGGTAGTGTTTGCTGCAGTCGTGGGCAGTGTCTACAGGCTGTAGTGTTCAGTGTTTAATGACTCCGTGAAAGAAAAATCATTTTGGGCCAACAGGGAGCGATCAAGCCCTTCCGCTCAATACTGCCACGTTGTGTCGGCTCAGAGCGTGAATCGACCGCGGTACCGTGGTCTGTCCCGTCTGTTTGTCCTTCTCCAGTTAAACCAGACCTGGGTTCAAATGGTATTTGTTTTGGATTCAAATAGTTTTCTATGCTCTATTGATCTTGCCTGGTTCATTTGAGTCTGCTCTCAGAAATACAGGTAAAAAAAGTGCCTAAAATGGTACAAATGCTTGTCGCTGGGGCAATACTTTATATGTACATAAAATTGTACCCCTAGCTAGCAACATATCATAAATGTGTGCCAATACACCAGGCTAGCTTAGTCAAATGCAGTAAAGTATTTGAATTCAAAGAAATACTATTTGAATCCGGGGGGGTATATCAGCTGGTTAAGTTCAATCAGTAAAACCTGCAATCCTTGTAAAACTGGTTTCACTCAGTGAATTTATCAAGCTAACTCAGTAATCGTGCTTCATTATATACCCCCCGTGTCTGTGTTAAACCAAACCCATCTTGGTCCAACCCACCAGCTAGTCCAGGCAGGGGCAGGACTGCTGTTGCAGGGGACAGTCCCCCCTGGAGCAATGCGGGATTAAGAGCCTTTCTCAAATACTACACCAGGGCTTGAACCGCCAACCTTCTGGATTCCAGTCATGTACCTTAGCCAGTAGGCTACAGGCTGCCCTTAACCCCACGTTGCTCCAGGGGAGGGGATTATCCCCTGCTTTGTCTAATCAACTGCAAGTCGTTTGGATAAAAGCGTGAGCTAAATATTGAATTATTATTGTTGTGGGTTAAACCAGGCCGGTGTTGGCTCGGCGGGCCCAGGTCGGGAGTACTGCACCGCGCGGGAGCGGATCAGAACCGTTACATCATCACCGCTGCCAGCGCTGGCCTCTGCCGCAAAAATACGGCTGCAAACCCAACCCCATAAAATATTAATATTCTCTTAATATTTAATATCAGGACTGTATTTTCCTATTACACTCCTGGTCTGGAGCTCTCTGTATTTTTGAGGGATGTTTTACACTACACATTATACGCCTCCGTAAGATCCCTGTATTAGAAAATACTGCATGCATTCAACTATATGTTATAAAAGTTTATTAATCATTTATGCTGCGTGTTCAAGGCACCATCCCAAATATACTATAGCAAAAAGAAACCATAAACATTATAGAACTTTTCTTTATAGAAATTATAAATATAATAAAAAACCTGTAGAAAGAAAATTGAAAATGAATTAGAGTTAAGATATTATCTAAGGCGCACACACTTTCGTAGCATAACATAATATACTGTACAATATGTTTCATTTAGCTGACAGTATAATCATTAGTGGAAATATGCTGACTTCAGAACTACCGCTACATTTTTATTTAGGTTGTCAATTTACAGGGCTTACATACGATCCATTATACAGCTAAATATTACACCTGGGAATCAAACTGACAAGCCTGCTGGAAAAAAAACACCTCAAACTAGGTTGTAGTTGGTAGTTTAATCACAGTAGTTGGTTGACTAGTTCAGACCAGTTGCTAACCATTTTGCTCTACACTGTCGCCCATTACTGGTTTATGATGCTGAGTAAAAGCATAGAGAAAACACGGCCCGGTTTCCTTGTGTTGTGGCATTCCCTTTCCCCTGGGGGGGATTGGGGGTGCGTCGTTCACAGTCTGACGGGCGCTCCGTCAACCTCCACTCCTCCGGACACTGGGAGCTGCGCAACGCTCATGTCTCTTTACGCCAAAGTCAAGGTGTGTTCCGCCTCTCGCCTCCGTTGTCAAACACAATTAAGTGGCAAGCGTTGCAGAATCACCCACTTCTCTGCGAAAGCAGAATGCTTAATTACAAGCGCCGTGCGCGCGGGCGATAACGGCTGCCCACTTCATAATGAACTTTGTCAGCGTAGCTTGTTTGAAAGAAAGCTGAGGCATTAGCGCTTACGATCCAGGTCGAAACCGCTTCTGGGGAAAGGAGGGGTTGGAAGCTAACGTCCAGCTTGAAGCGATGGCCTCGTTATACCCGCATAAAGTCCAGCTTAAAGCTACAGCCTCGTTATGCCCTGTTATACGCAGTGCTGCGGCGGCACTCGAGATCACTCTTAACCGCGATTGTTCAGCTTGCCAAGCGAGAGCAAACAAGAAAAGGAACAAATGTATTACTTCCGCCCAAACTTAGAGGTGCCCACGGCCCATTTATATGCATTTTTAATCACGCCTGCACTTATTCTACAGCTATGCAGCGTATCCCACTTTCGTTTAGCCTATGGAGACTGTCTACCCTTTTATAGCAACAGCACATGCTCAAACAATACAGAAATAACATTGCTAATTAGCGCTTAAACCCGTTTATTTCACATCATATCAGATCAAGTCTTGACATTGAAATACCACACGGACGAGCAAAGGTAGAATAGCAGAACATTCCAAGCAGCGAACTGAACTACTCAAATGCTTAAAATCCTATTTTCTGTTTTACATTGATACTCTTAATTTACTTCTTTGCCTGGCGTTTTACCCGATCTGGTTCACTACACATACCAGCACGTGCTGGGAAACGCATCGTCCAGAGTCCACGTATTAATCAGCTTCTGATTGGCCCAGCCAGAACAGATGGGCACCGGGGCAAACCGTAATTCCAATCATTCATATTTCCAATCTGACCCCAGCCTTGTTCGTAATCATAACCTAATGTGACTTAGCAGTTAATTAAGCCGTATAATTTTCTCTTAACTGCCCTTTCGCCGTCGCTTCATTAACCGCGTTCTCCGGCTGCTGTCATTTGGAAACTTTTTACGATGTTCCGTATTAATTGGGAGGAGAAGATTTAGACGTCCCCCGCAGTTATGTTTCATTTAGGACTTTGAAGCTCCCATGAAAACGTGTTTCATGGTCTGCACAATGAAGCTTATTGCATGAGATAGAAAGGCGTACATCACATTTCATAGTTTCTATTACAAAAGTCGTATGCATATCGACATAGATATATACTTTAGGTGTAAGGCAGCCTATTTTGGTAAAAACGAAAACACAAAAGGCTGTCCTTTTCTCGCCCCCTGCTGGCCTGTTAAGTCATCGCGCCTCACATTATCCACAAACTGCAGTCTGGATTAGCAGGTCCAACGAGGCCCTTAGTAACATACCCCCCCACCCGCGTCTGTGCAGGGACCCGTGAATACCCCCGGCTCATCTGAATCACGGTTCTCCGTGGCAAGCGCGTCTGTCCAACCGTGGAATTTGTCCCAGGGTCAACAAAAGACCAGCTGACATATCATCCACTCCACTGGTTCAGAGCGCAATGCGTCCGTCTCCCGAGTGCCACCGGCTTCGCTCCGAGATTAGAATAACACGAGCTGCAGATCTGTCACAAAACATACGCACTTCCTCTCTCTCTCACTCCATCTCGCCTCTTTCTCTCTCTCTCAACTATATCTCACATTTACTCTCACCTCCTTTTCCACATTTAAATAATCTTTTTTCTCTCTCTTCATCAGCAGTTACTCTCAGTTCTATCCTATTTTCTCTCCTTCTATCTGGGTTTCTGTTTTTCTCTTTCACCCATCACTCTCTATCTTCCCCCCTCGCACACACACGCACACACACACACTTGCACACTGCAGTTAAAAATATAGTAATAACCTTATATAACAACCCTTTTTGGGTCACAGTGTGTAATAAGCTTGTAATTACATAGTAATAGCAACACTAGCTGCTCCAAGCAGAAGATTACATGGGATACAAACAGCCGTTGCTTTGTTTTCTGACATTTCTGCTCTCTCGCAATGTATTTTGCAAGAGCTCCTTGGCAAAGAAAGGAGCGTTTACCTCAGAAGGTATGGATAATGTGTCAGGACCACTTCAGTGTGTGCCTGATTGAGCCATGGGCTCTGCAGTGGAGTCCTCCGGAGGAGAAAGGCATTAGATTAGAAGGGAGGGGTTGTCATTTTTTATTTTCGTTTCCACCGGAGAAGGGGGGACACAGGTGTGTGTCTGAGGGCAGGCTGGGGCACACACAGACCCCGCTGAGTTAGGATGAGTTACTCCAGAAAGAGAGCGAAAGAGAGAGAGGGAGGGAGAGAGTGCGAAAGAGAAAGAGGGAGGGAGAGAGAGAAAGAGGGAGGGAGAGAGGGCGAGAGAGAGGGGCGAGAGAGGGAGGGGAGAAAGACAGGAAGTGAGCGAGAGGGGGGAGGGAGAGGGAGGGAGAGAGAGAGACAGGAAAAAAGAGAGACACACACACACAGAAACCGCATCCTTAGTGAGGGAACAGGCTG
This sequence comes from Conger conger, assembly GCF_963514075.1. NCBI lineage: Eukaryota > Metazoa > Chordata > Actinopteri > Anguilliformes > Congridae > Conger > Conger conger. The sequence continues at coordinate 15,431,251 of NC_083762.1, read as the reverse complement.
TCTTACCCACAATCCCTCAGCAACCAAAGCATCTGCGGCCACACTCTGAAAGCAGGGAAGATGAAAGACACATGACCCCCCCCCCACCACCGCTCTGCATCTCTCTCTCTCATTCTGTCTCTTTCACTCTCACACTCACTCTCTATGTCTCTCACTCTCTCTCATTCTCTCTCTTTCACTCTCACACTCACTCTCTATGTCTCTCACTCCCTCGCTGTCTCTCACACTCACTCTATCTCTCTCACTCCCTCTCTATGTCTCTCACTCCCTCGCTGTCTCTCACACTCACTCTATCTCTCTCACTCCCTCTCTATGTCTCTCTCTTTCTCGCTCACTCTCTCTCTCTCTGTGATTTCCAAGGTGCTATCCCGCACTCTCAAAAAACAAGTCATAAACAAAGTGCCTAAAAAGTGGTGGTACCCTATAGGTGCAGAAATATGTACCACTTACCAGCAATACATCATTCATTTTTGCTTGTAAAAGTTACTTTTTAATACTAAAATGGAATATTATTTTACTTACAGGGTACATTTGGGAAATGTATTTTTAAAGAACAAAAATATACCTCCAAAAATGCCCAAAATACCTCACTGTACCTTTATTTGAGTGTGGTACGACATCAAACATGGTTTCCAAAGCCGAGGTGACAGACACTAAAGCCTGCTCTTCATTTCACTGCACTTAGTGTTAGCTATAAAAATATACGGGTGTTAAATGGCTTATATAAAATCATCCTGTCAGAAAATCAGCTTGTCAGATGTCAGATTCGAGTGATGGAATGGGGAGAAGTAGAAATATAGAAATATTAAGTTAAAAATTAAACTGTCGTGTAACAATTTTTCTTAAAGTTATGCTAATGGAAAATAATAAGGTGTATGATGCCCTAGATACTCTCTCACTGTCCCTGAGGCAAACTGGACTACTGTGTGTGTGCTTACCTGTGTGCGTGTGTTTACCTGTGTGCGTGCGTGTGTGCATGCGTGTGTGTGTGTGTGTTTACCTGTGTGCGTGCGTGTGTGCATGTGTTTTGTGTGTCCATGTGAGTGTGTGCGTGTCTGTGAGTGTTTTTATTTGTCTGCGTGTGTGCATTTGTATGTTTTGTGCATGTTTTGTGTGTGATTGTGCGTGTGTGCATGTGTGTGTATGTGTGTGTGTGTGTGTGTATTTGTGTGTATGTTATTTACTTATTTAAGTGCTTTAGATGAGTGTCCAGCCTGTCTCCTCGGCCAGTGTCCGTGTCCATTAAGGGCCCCTCGTCCTGAGGGCCAATCCAGCGCTGCGCCTCTCTAATTGGTGCAATAAACCCTGATCCTCTACACCAAGGGCCATGTGACAGAACTGACCAATCACAGGCCTCTGTCCGGTTCTGCCGCATTAGGCTGTCTGATTAAGGCGAGAGGGGCGGCAGAGAGAGGGAAAGAGAGAGAAATAGTGAGTGAGAAATAAAAGAGAGGAGAGAATGAGTGAAGGAGGCATTCTGTCTCTCCCCGCAGTGAGGGTGAGGTTTGAAAGGCCATGCCCTTTTCCAATGTGACATAACCAACTGATAGGGCTGCCAGGCTCATCTCTGAGCAGACAGGCGCAAGTTCAATATTGAATGAGATTCTGCAGCAGTGGTACAAAAGTGAGTATTTTTTCCCATCCAGGGAACAGTTTTTTAGCACAGGCGTAGAAACTTTTAACTTTTAACCCTTTGAAGAGAATGTTTGTTTGTCTTAGTGTTCTAGAACTCTTACCAGTTGTGATTGTTACATCAGCATTAGAACGTTCAGTGAAGGTCATTCAAATGACATATCTTTGCGATCTCATGTCTTAAAGGGTTAATGAATTCTAGCATGAACAATTACCCGCAATATCGTCTGAGAAAGGTATCGTTTGTAGCATAAGCCAAAAAAGAACACTGCCTTGAAATTACCCTGACTCAGGAATATTACGATTTCATATTAAAGTTCTGGATTTATCGAGAAGGACAGCGTGTATAAAGAGGTTCCCCCATGGAGACGTAAAGCTCGTTTCCTGGCAGAGATTATCAGACTGGCAGCTGCTGCCCAGGAGTGTGTCCTGCCAAGAGAGCGCTGTGAGACGTGGGGACAAGATGGCTGCTCTGACAGAGCCCCCCCGACAGGGCACCTGCTGATCCTGACACACCAAGATCAGTCCTTAACCAGTCCTGAGTCCTAAGTGTTTAACCCGTTTAGAAGAGCAGGTCTTTTTTACATTGCATTTTATTCAATCCCAAGCGACGTTCGAAAAAGTGCATATCAAGGTGGTAGAACAAAAAACCGAATAGGTTGGATAAGGTACATTTCACATAGGATCAGTTGTAAAACCATGAATCTACGTCTAGTGCTCAAGTCTGTAACTTCCATACAGAGACATCTTCAGAACTGCAGTATTGAGACAAATACAAATTCAAAAGTCTTAGATTAAGTTATGAAATACTACAAGGGGTTAATGACGATGACAGGTGAAAAACTAGTGACAATAGATTAGGGGACTCACGCAAAGGAGTTAAGGTTCAGCGTGAAGAGGTTAGTCTTCAGACTGCAGTCGAAAATGGGCAGCGAGTGAGCAGTTCTTATGGGGACATGGAGGTTGTACCACCACTGGGGAGCTAGGGTGGAGAAGCCATTCAACAAGCGGGATCCCCATTCTGCCATTTTGGAATGTTTCATTCAAAATTCAGTGTTCTAGAACTCCATTGATGATTGTTACCGGTGATTGTTACATCAGCATTAGAATGTTGTTTAGAATATTCTAAACTGAAGGTTGTGGTGTGGTGTGACACGGATCTCACGGTTCACTATGTCACTGTCACGCTGAAAAACCACACTGAGCTTGACGCTTTTGCCTCTTCCGGTCAGGGTGACTGGACAGAACGACGGAAGGACTTGGGGGATCTACTGCAATATCGGGCGCATTACAAAATGGCTGTTCTGTAATGCTAAGGCTAGCGTGCGTGTGTGTGTGTGTGTGCGTGTGTGTACATGTACCTGCACATGTTCGTTCTCAGATCCAGTGGGCCGATTTGTCTAGTGTGTGTACATGTACCTGCACATGTTCGTTCTCAGATCCAGTGGGCCGATTTGTCTAGCCGGCTCTTCTTTGCTGATGTTTCTCGAGTTTGCATACACTTAGGGCCAAGACAGGAATCAGAGTGGCTTGCGCCGTCCTGCAGCTCTGTGCCCAACGGGGCTACGCCTGTTTACAGCGATCATCGCACTTACCGTGGTGTGACCCGGGGAGGATGTCAGGGCGGCCATTTTGTGTCCTCTCCCCCCTCGCGGCGCTGATTTATAATTCATTCGCCGGTCTTAAAAGGAAACAGAAATAAAAGACATAAGTGACTCACCGTACCTTACGAAGCTGGTGATTATCCCGGCGCGGAGGCTTCCCCGCCGAGGCTGAGGGCGGGGCTCTCTCTCCGCTCGTTAGCCGCCGGTTGGTTGCCTGTGTTCCGTGCGCACGGCAGGGGAGCCCAGCTGGGACAAAGCACGTGTTCGCCGGAGGGGGGTTGCGGGGACCAGTCCTGTCGGACACGATGGAATCCTCCCGCTTGTGTTTTATCCGTCCGTAAAAGGACAGATCCTACCTCTTCTCTGAGGTAATTGCCCCCAGAAAAAGTCCCGTAATCCCCTAGCTGGGGCTCAGTGGCTGCTGAACGTGTCCTGAGGCTCTGGCACTTTGCCAAACGAGTAGCTCCTGGGCGAGGGTGTGGAAGATTTAATTAAAGGAATTAAAAAAGTAAAAGGAGTGACATCAGCAAACGAGAGCTGTGTGGGGTGGGGGTGTGGGGTGGGGGGGTGGGGGGGGGGTCAGGGACGTTGCTATCCACGCGCCCTGGTAACACTTCATGACTGAATCTCACAGACGACACCGTCGCTTACAGACGGGTGATAATGGAGCACTGAATTAAACCGTGCCCCCGCCCCCCTCATCTCCCGCTCCCCTCAATTCTCAACAATTTTCACATCCTGGGGACGGCTTGGTAAATCAGTGTCCTGGTGTTCTACGGGGAGGGGGGTGAAAATCTGTGAGTGTACTCCATCTCTGAACCCCCTCCCTCCCTCACCGCTGCCCCATCCAGTGTTTTTTCGCGGCGGATATTTGGCGCACTGGGGAACGGGTTGAGGGGTGCAGTTCTGTCGCTGCGGTGCGAGGTTCAGTCTTCTGAAGTGTTGCCCGGGAACAGTGTCATGTGATCCAAGCCGCATCCCCCCCTCTGTGTCATCCTGAGTGTGGAGAGGGAGACTGATGTGATTTTCTGCTGCTCTCTCTTCCTTCCCCTCTCCCTTCCTTTCTCTATCTCTCTCTTTCTTCCCCATCTCTCTCTTTCTGTCTTTCTATCGCTTTCTCCCCTCTCTGTCTCCCTCTCTCTCTCCCCTTTCTCTCCCCCTCTCTCTCCCCCTCTCTCTCTCTCTCTCTCTCTCTCCCCCCTCTCTCTCTCTCTCTCTCCCCTCTCTCTCTCTCTCTCTCTCTCTCCAGGTCGGCAGCTGACCATCTTTAACAGCCAGGCGTCGATCAGGATCGGGGGTCGGGACAGGGGCCGGCCCTTCCAGGGGCAGATTTCGGGGCTCTACTACAACGGGCTGCAGGTCCTCAAGCTGGCGGCGGAGGGGGACCCCAACGTCCAGGCCGAGGGGAACCTGCGTCTGGTGGGGGACGTGCCGTCCGTCCTCACCACTGACACCACCTCCACCACCCCCCTGGCTGACATGTCCACCACCATCATGGAGACCACCACCACCATGGCCACCACCACCACCCGCAAACAGCGCTCGCCCACCATGAGGGACAGCGTCACGCCGGTTAGCATGGGGCTAGCGCGCTCACTCATTGCATTACAGTGTGTTACGCTACTGCAGCTAGCACAAGCTAAACACTTATTCATTACATTATATTAAGCTACTGCAATTAGCACAGGCTAAACACGCTTACATTACATTACAGTGTATTATGCTACTGCTATTAGCATGAGCTACACACGCTTACTCATTACATTACAGTGTATTATGCTACTGCAATTAGCTCCGGCTAAACACACGTACATTACATTACAGCGTAATACGCTTCTGCAATTAGCACAAGCTAAAAACTCTTAGTCATTACATTACTGCATTTAAACAGTACATTACTGTACGTTACTGCATTTAGCAGAAGCTTTCATCCAGAGCACCTGAGCAGAGCACAGTGCACAGGTTGTTTTAATACAGTACTGTGCGCGTTCACACAGCTGGATATTTTAACGCAGTGTATCAGGTTAAGCACTTTGCTTGAGGGTTGGCAGCACCACAGCTGGGAATCAAACTCGCAACCTTAATTACGAGTAACAAGCCCTGTTCCCTGATCACTGCATGACACTGACGCCCGGGAAATGGCAGACCTGCCAGTCTTTCCACCCGAATGTTAAAACTGAATATTTATACGCCAGGGCTGAGGTCAAATCCATTTCACTGCATGCAGTTCAGGAAATTCATTTAAATTCAATTCACGGCTTGAAAAATGTCCCCCTAGAACAGTAATGGGCACTTTTCAAGTTGGCGGATTGAGTTACCCTTCATTTCCTGGATTGACTGACTTGAAATGAAATTGACCCCCAACCCTGAAATAGACGGCCAATGTTTCTGCAGAGCGGCCATTTTGTTTTTCATTTGACACATTTGACAAGAATGTTGCTATACTGGGTGGTGCTGTTGTACTCCATCTCAATTGGCGTGTAGATTTCAGATTTGTTGTTGGATACATTGAAGAGGGATCCTATTGCAGTAAGCAGTAAAGTGTTCAGTGTTAAGTCAAGTCATACAGGGCCTCAATTGGCCTCATATGTACTCTGTTAGGGTTGAAATAACACTGCATGTTTTACTGTGTAGTGGACATGGCCAGGACGCAGGTGTCTATTGGCAGTTCTTAAAAGAAGAAAAGGAACACAGTTGAGATGGGGAGGGTATGATTCAGACTTTTCCCAAACTTGGTTAGAAATCACGAGCAAACACAGGTTTTACCCGCCATTACCCGTAGATATTAGGCATTTCTTATTCCTTTTGGGTTACAGATCGATCAGCAGAACTTTGGAGACGTGGAGGAAGGAGTCTTATCTTTCAGAAATCACCTTACACAACGTCTGCAATGCTGGGATTATTCAGTGTAGAGTGTACACTGGAGTCTGCAGTGTAAAGTGTACACTGGAGTCTGCGGTGTAAAGTGTACACTGGAGTCTACAGTGTAAAGTGTACGCTGGAGTCTGCGGTGTAAAGTGTACACTGGAGTCTGCAGTGTAAAGTGTACACTGGAGTCTGCAGTGTAAAGTGTACACTGGAGTCTGCGGTGTAAAGTGTACACTGGAGTCTGCAGTTGTGCAGATTGCATACACCCAGCGTAGGCTCGCTGTAGACCAGACCCGTTGAAATGAAGGATGGCACAGGCTGAAACAGTGACATTGTGCCCGAGTGCTGCCAGGAAATACGCCCTTTTATTCCCGCTTCCCTGTTCATGCCTGTGTTCGCGGTCTCTGCGGTGAAATGTGGTTAATTTATGGGCAAACTGTAGATGTGTGCAGGGCAGACTGCAGGGAGCAGCAATTAGCTAGCGATGAACAGTAGCTCTTTCTCAGAGCAGCTGCTCCTTATCGCAGCGAATGGCGTCCTGTGATCACAGCAAAACGCCTAATAAGTCCTCGTGTGTATTCAAATATCACATCCCCCGTGCTGTAGATTATATATAATTTACATCGCATTGTATAGCTATGTGTGATGTTTTATGTTCAGGGCTTTAGACTTTACTGTGTAATCTGTCCTTTGTGTTGTAAAGCGGAAACAGAATTCACAAATCGTTAATTCAGTCAAGTTTCCCTTATAGTGCTGACACATTGATGAAATTTGTTCTTTCATACATTCATATTTTTCTTAGCTCATAAAAAAGCAATACACATCGCACATGCTCATTCTGAATTGGAGTCATTAGACTTAATGAACGGCTCAGGGAGTGATTTAAGAGTCTTTTGGAGAGATGTTTAAAGACAACGAAGTGAAATTAAATGCATTTAAGAGCGCGTTCATGTGCTTGTTTGATATGTGTGTGAATCCCGCTTTTCACACGTATCTCACACACTCCACTGTGACCACTTCAGCAGTGCAGAAGTGGTTCCCAGGCTGTAATTACAAAACACAACACAATGTGCACGTACTAAAGGCGGGAAAAATAACACAAATGTTTATCGGTATGAGAAATGCACTACTCAGTGAGTTTATAAACATGCATCACAACATGGAAAAAATATGTTTTTGAAGTGATAATTGTTGCGCAACACTTTCTGATAAAGGCTCGTTGCAAATCCTAGCTTGCTTGCCATAGTTTATTGGACCATGAAAAACGGTCATGAGAAAGAACAAGCCGTGGTGTTTGCTTCACATAGCCGGGGGGACGCAATGCAATTTATGACACTCCATGGCACTTACAGAGAGGGTATATCCTGCAATATATTACAAATATGTAGACCTATGTGGAAGATACAATGATACATATATCTTACAGAAGTCTAATATATTGTTGTATCTTAATCCAAATAGCAATAATTCATAGATTTGCCAATACAGTACAGTAGACTGTAGAAAAGAAAAGTGTCTTCCTGCGACTCATGTCCGTGTCAGCTTGGCTTGTGAACAGCGGTGCGATAAGAAGATCACATGCTTAGGAGGATTGCGTGTGCCTGTCTGGGCTCACAAGAATCACAGAATAGACGTAAATGTGGGTTTCTAAGCACTCACAGCTATTTCATTAATGGCATTTGGCAGACACTCTTATCCAGAGCGACATACAGTTGATTAGACTGAGCAGGAGACAGTCCTCCCCTGGAGCAATGCAGGGTTAAGGGCCTTGCTCAAGGGCCCAACGGCTGTGCAGATTTTATTGTGGCTACACCGGGATTCGAACCACCGACCTTGTGGGTCCCAGTCATTTACCTTAACCACTACGCTACAGGCCGCCCCACTATCAGAAAGGTGCATTCGGGCCGAACGGTCCGTGGTAGCACGGGACAGGATGCCCGTTGAAGTCAAATCTGTCGCTCGAGTGTTACCTAAATGAGTGACCTCCCATCAGTCCTTGATGAGTAATGAGCCTTTTAATAACTACCCTTGAACCCAGGCACACTCTTCCCTCTCTCTCTCTCGTCCTCTCCACAATTAAAAATATCAGCCTGTCTCTCCGTTCAGCCACTATCTGTGACCCTAATTACTCTATGCGTTGGGAGCTTTGTAACGGGAGTAGACACTTTGAGTTCTGATAGTGTCCCAGCGAGGCCAGTTTAATCTAGTTAATAGAATTAGGAGTGTGTCAGTGACAAACGCAGCCACAGATATTGCGATAAACGTTAGCCATTTCCTTAATAGAATTTAGCGTTAGGATTTAGCCTGCTAGCATGGCTACAACGTGTTACTTCCTCAGAGGTATTTTTTGTATATTTCACTATTTTCTGGTCAATCTCGGTGTGGGACTTTTTCTGCGTATGATGACGGACTTGTACTGTATGAAATTAAGAGCCGTTTTTCATTTGCACTCTTTTGACGTGCCTGCCTTAGACGCTGCCGAACTATGTTTGCTATACAGGTTCGTGTTGGGCTGATTATGGTCGGATGGCAGAAAATAGTGGGCCTCTTCTGTGTTAGCTAAAGTTTGAAAATGCGTAGTCTAGCATCTGTAATATCCATGAGGAATAACAAGGCAAAATATATGGCACCCCCTCCCCCCAATCAAGAATGCTGTTTGTCGAAGTCAAAGTTCATCGGTTTGGCCCCCCCAGCCCTCACCTTTACCTCCTGTACCCCCACAAAAAACAAAAACACCATACATGCATACATGCATACACAAGACAGTCTATTGAGCTTACTATGTACTTGTGTTGTGCCATCTCACTGAGCATGGAACCATCTGCAGTTGAAACTCTTCATATCGATCATTTGGTGAAATTGGATATATTAATATTACATTCGGCAGGCGCTCTTATCCGGAGCAACATACAGTTGATTAGACTAACCAGGAGACAATCCTGCCCTGGAGCAATGCAGGGATAAGGGCCTCGCTCAAGGGCCCAACGGCTTTACGGATTTTATAGTGGCTACACCGGGGATCGAACCACCGACCTTGCGGGTCCCAGTCATGCACCTTAACCGCTACGCTACAGGCCGCTCTCTATTCCGCTTCATTGTGCTGGAGTCACGTCTGTTTCCGCTCCTCTGCGCCGCGCGACGTGACAGATTACGCGATAACTATGTGATAACTGTAAGAGTCACACTCCTAATATCTCCCTGGGCCAGGCCCGGCTACGGGAGGATCACCTGGGGAGCGTGTGATTGGTTTTCGCAGGTAGCCGGGAGACTCCGGAGCGAAGCGAGGCGGACCGCCCACCGACCGCATCCTTTACGTAACCCGACTCCGTGCAACACCCCATCCTTTACGTAACCCGACTCCGTGCAACACCCCATCCTCTACGTAACCCGACTCCATGCAACACCCCATCCTTTACGTAACCCGACTCCGTGCAACACCCCATCCTTTACGTAACCCGACTCCGTGCAACACCCCATCCTTTACGTAACCCGACTCCGTGCAACACCCCATCCTTTACGTAACCCGACTCCGTGCAACACCCCATCCTTTACGTAACCCGACTCCGTGCAACACCCCATCCTTTACATAACCCGACTCCGTGCAACACCCCATCCTTTACGTAACCCGACTCCGTGCAACACCCCATCCTTTACGTAACCCGACTCCGTGCAACACCCCATCCTTTACGTAACCCGACTCCGTGCAACACCCCATCCTTTACGTAACCCGACTCCGTGCAACACCCCATCCTTTACGTAACCCGACTCCGTGCAACACCCCATCCTCTACGTAACCCGACTCCATGCAACACCCCATCCTTTACGTAACCCGACTCCGTGCAACACCCCATCCTTTACGTAACCCGACTCCGTGCAACACCCCATCCTTTACGTAACCCGACTCCGTGCAACACCCCATCCTTTACGTAACCCGACTCCATGCAACACCCCATCCTTTACGTAACCCGACTCCGTGCAACACCCCATCCTTTACGTCCCGGAGAACCCAAAGTGACAGACCCCAGAAAAATGTGTGTGGTGAAAAACAGAGAACAGAGCTAAATCAGGGTGATATACATCAGTAAGCGGACGGGGCCGGAGGCCTATAAATCAGGCCAGAGACACGGCGACGCTGTGCGAAATAATAATAATAAGCCTGGGTAAATGACGAGGCGTCTGCTGAACACAGTGACACGTAATTTACATTAAATTACGTTACATTACATTATAGGCATTTGGAAGACGCTCTTATACTACCTATAACCGGGGACAAGTACGCTGAAAGACCCTAGAGGGAAGTGCGGTTTCAAGTGCTCAGAATACAATAAAGATGAGGACTTGGGCCTTGTTGAGTAATCTGACAAAGGATTATATCTTTAGAACTTTTTTAAACAACACATCACTAAAGTATGATAATGATAATGATAACGATAATGATAATAATAATTGACAGGCTGTGTTTTCTGAAGTAATCATATCGTGGTATCAGTAGAAATTATCGGAGAACGTTAAGCAATGCGTGTCAGTGGCGGTTTGAAGCACGCCGTTGTTAGTTGAGGTGGGGCTTTTCTTGCAGCCCTGGATGAAAGAAAAAAAAACAATTAAAGTTGATCATCCACAACGAACTTAATTAAAGAAATGAACATCACTTTGCGTGAGACAGTTACATTATCGCGTAAGTGCCTCAGCACGCCTGTGCTCCTACCCGCCTCGCCCTCGGCAACGCCACGCTGAGGAGCACGCCAAACCTGGCACGACCTAATCCTGTCACTCAACAAAACCACTCCAATCCTTCTCTCCCTCTCTTTGTCTCTCCCTCCCCCCTCCCTCTCCCTCTCTCTGTCTCTCTCTCCTTCTCTCCCTCTCTCTGTCTCTCTCTCTCACCCCCTCTCCCTCTCCCTCTCTCTGTCTCTCTCTCTCCCCCTCTCCCTCTCCCTCTCTCTCTCTCTCCCCTCCCTCTCCCACTCTCTGTCTCTCTCTCTCTCCCCCTCTCCCTCTCCCTCTCTCTGTCTCTCTCCTTCTCTCCCTCTCTCTGTCTCTCTCTCCCCCTCTCCCTCTCTCTTTCTCTCTCTCCCTCACTCTCCCTCGCTGTTTGTCTCTCCCTCCCTCCCCCTCCCTCTCCCTCTCTCTCTCTCTGTCTCTCCCCCTCTCCCTTTCTCTCTCTCTCCCTCCCTCCCTCTCTCTCTCTCCATTCGTTCCTCAAGTAGACGGCACATTTTCACAGGCCCATCAGGCCTGCCTGCTTGTGTGGGGACTTGCTTTGGCCTGCATTGCTTTGCATTAGATTACAGTTGTTTATATTATGTGACTTACAGTTGATTAGACTAAGCAGGTGTACTCCTGCTATTGCCCTTTACCAGGGCACTGGCCTAGGATTTACCCTTAGGTTATTGTGGGTAAATACTGATCCAAGATAATTTATTCAAGATCACAGCCCTACCCACAATAGTTATTACGTTATTGAGTTTGGAATGCTCAATTGTATTTTATGAGGGTTTAATGCTACATGCAGATACTCTGCTACTGTTTTCTGAGAGACAAGCCTGTTATATCAGTTGGCACTTCTTATCGCGCTGCAGTTCACAGGAACACATTTTATCTGCTGTCCAACAGCTGCTTCTTTTCACACGGCAGACGATAGCTGAGTTTGTTCAGAGTGTGGTCTGAGGAAGACCGATCATGTTTGGCTTTGACATACGCTCTTATTGGCCAGTGGGGGTCACCCAAGAGCGATAATGCACAGATCCCTGTCTGTCTGTCTGAACCCTCCCATACCCTCCCATGCACAATTTTGTGTCACCTTGTGCAGCTACAGTCAGTGAAATTCAACACAGTTGGTATTCGATCCGAGGCCGTAAGGCACCACACTACGGAATGAACTATAGGGGCGGCCTGTAGCGTAGTGGTTAAGGTAAATGACTGGGAAACACAAGGTCGGTGGTTCGAATCCCAGTGTAGCCACAATAAGATCCGCACAGCCGTTGGGCCCTTGAGCAAGGCCCTTAACCCTGCATTGCTCCAGGGGAGGATTGTCTCCTGCTTAGTCTAATCAACTGTACGTTGCTCTGGATAAGAGCGTCTGCCAAATGCCAATAATGTAATGTAATGTAATGAGCCCCTCAGCAACCTGCCGCCATTCTTTTAGCCACCGCTTCACGTTACCCATGTGTCAGTCCCAGGGTGTCGGTCACAGTGTGTCGGTCCCAGTGTGTCGGTCCCAGGGTGTCGGTCCCAGTGTGTCGGTCCCAGTGTGTCGGTCCCAGGGTGTCAGTCCCAGTGTGTCGGTCCCAGTGTGTTCACATTGTGGGGACGACATCAGCTCAGGAGGCAAGAGCGGTTATTGGGAGGGTTGTTGGATCAAATCTTCCCTGGGTGTGTCGAAGTGTTACTGAGCAAGGCACCCAACGATTGGTGCCTTGCATGGTGGCCTCTCTCCTTTAGTGTTATCATTAGCACTGTGCACCTACGCACACTCTCCAACGCCCTCTGCTGCTCCGTTAGCGTTAGCATTAGCGCTGTGTACCTACACGCACTCTCCAATGCTCCCTGATGCTGCATTAGTTTTAGCATTAGCACTGTGCACCTACACGCACTCTCCAACACTCTCTGCTGCTACATTAGTGCTAGCATGAGCACTGTGCACCTATGCACGCGCTCCAATGCTCTCTGCTGCTACATTAGCGCTAGCATTAGCACTGTGCACCTACACATACTCTCCAACGCTCTCTGCATTAGCTATATTAGCATTAGCATTAGCACTGTGCACCTACACATACTCTCCAACGCTCTCTGCATTAGCTATATTAGCATTAGCATTAGCACTGTGCACCTACACACACTCTCCAACACTCTCTGCAGCTTCAGTGCTGTGGGTCAGGGGTGGTTCTATATTGTGTGGAGTGTAGCGTGTATGTGTGGGCGGTTTGCGCTACAGCAAACACGGTAATTGCACTATAAATACAGTCAGACAAAGCTAATGTTGCTACGCCCCATCTCTTAATAAGAGCCATTCAGTTCCACGGAGCCTTGTGGACATTTGAGGCAGCTTATAAGAAGCAAGGAAAAGTGAGTGAATTGTATTTTCCTTTTAAAAAAATAAGAGTTTTTTTTTTTTTTTGTAAGTCAATGCTGAGAGTGGTTGGGCCCTTGATGCTTTGATCCCAGCAGGTAAAGCTTTGAAGGTGAAATAAAGCCTTCCAGCACCTTTGATGTCGGCTTTCTCCCTGCCTCTCCTGGTAGGCTATTATAAAAGTGCATTAAAAAAGCAGAATCATCGTGCAGCCACCCCCCTCCCCCTCCCCTGCATTGGCTCAGTTCAGAGCGGGCAGGTATGGAACCAGCATCACCCCCCCCCCCCCCCCCTCCCCCCACCAAGATCCCAACCGTCCCTATTCTCCCGCTTCTCAAGGTCAGCCATGCACTGTTTTCTGCGCCTCATACGCGCTGTTCGAATCGTGTCTTTCTGCAACCTTTCTGACCCCGAATTCTTTCGCTTTGTTTTGATTTCCCTGTTTTAAATTCTCCGGCCCTGTTCACCAAGCCTCCGCTGTCCAATCAGGAGAGCACAGGCAGGCTCGCTATGCGCCCGAAACACATGATGTCGAAGCTGCTGCTTCTTTTAATTTTATTTATTTATTTAACAAGGGCAACGCACGTATAATACCCTTTCCGCAAATGTACCCAGAGTTTGCCAGGAAGGCTGAGTTTCTGGTATTTGTAGTTCCTGAGCTGAGCTCACACCGACGTGAGTCAGCGGAACTACAGCAACTTCATGAGCAAGCAGGCTGCAGTTTGCCCCATTGACCAGCAGTGGTCGCTGTTGAACAATGACCCTGCTGACTGAATCCCCGCTCCTCCCTGGGCGGTCGACCTGGGTTCAAATAGCATTTGTTTTGGATTCAAATGCTTTTCTGGATTTGACCAAGTGCGCCTGCTGGATTGCAACAAATGGAGCGATCCCAAAAGTGTAAACCCCGCCCATCTGCTCTTCCAAGCAGGCTCAAGTGCATCAGGCACGATCAACAGAGCACAGAAAAGTATCTGGATCCAAAACAAGCAGTGAGGTGACTCCTGTGAATGGGGAGTGTTGTGTTGCCGTTTGAGCTTTTGAATTAAAATCTGCTGTTCCAGTGAGCTTGACACTGGCATTTTATTTATCGTAACAAACCGCTGACCTGAAAGCACGTTCACGGCTGTCTGAGACTGGAAATGAGCGCCGGCAGATATTGGAGTTGAATCTCAGCATTTGAACTTGAATGTAATTGTTAGAAATTGAATTCAAATATGCTTTCAAATTCAGCTCTCAAATTCACCTTCAAAGCTTTTCCTGCTGGGATCAAAGCATCAAGGGCCCAACCACTCTCAGCATTGAAAAAAAATCTTATTTTTTTAAAAGGAAAATACAGTTCACTCACTTTTCCTTGCTTCTTATAAGCTGCCTCTAATGTCCACGAGGCTCTGTGGAACTGAATGGCTCTTATTAAGAGATAGCAAGAGAGGCGTAGCAACATTAGCTCTGACATTAGCGTACAGGCATTTAGCTGACGCTCTTATCCAGAGCGACATACAGTTCAAGTTCTTGTTTCATTTTTATGTAACACACATCCAGGTACTTATCAACAAGCCTGTTGAACTGAAAATAGTGCCTTGAATAAAAATTTTGAAGTACAATAATCCTGTTTAAACAGTACAAATTCAGACGATTGCAACACAAAGTCAAGTTACGCAATTCAAATTCAATTTCTGCTGGCAGTAATCTTTTCCCATTGTGACTAACCTAAGCTTATTCTTTGACAAGGTAGTACAGGAGATAACAAGGCATATACCTCCTGGTGTGTGGAGACAGAATAATATAAGAACACTCACTGAGTACTTTATTACTTTACTACTTACTCATGCAATTATCTAATCAGCCAATCGTGTGGCAGCAGTGTAATGCATAAAATCTTGCAGATACAGGTAAGGAGCGTCAGTTAATGTTCATATCAACCATCACAATGGGGAAAAAAGGTGATCTAAGTGACTTTGACCATGGAATTACTATTTGTGCCAGACAAGGGTGGCTTGACTATCTCAAAAACTGCTGATCTCCTGGGATTTTCACGCACAACAGTCTCTAGAGTTTGCAGAGAATGGTGCGAAAAACAAAAAAACATCCAGTGAGCAGCAGTTCTGCGGGCAGAAACGCCTCGTTAATGAGAGAGGTCAGAGGAGAATGTCCAGACTGCTCAAAGCTGACTGGAAGGTGACAGTAATGCAAATAACCACACGTTACAACAGTGGTATGCAGAAGAGCATCTCTGAACACACAATGTGTCCAACCTCTAAGTGGAGAGGCTACAGCAGCAGAATAAATTGAAAAAATAAGTCTAATAAATATCTAATAAAGTGCTCACTGAGTGTATATCTCCAGTACTATGTCTTACCCCAATATGACAATGATGGAAATACACTGCATTCCTACACACAGCTCCTCACAGATTTACCAGGAAACACAGGAGACTTCCAATGAACAGGTCACTGTCCCTCCATTTTGTGGATTGTATCCTGCAGTTGTGCCTTCTTAAATCACCGGACCTGTAACACAGCGAATCGCTTTGTGTGTGGCTGCAACGGCATTTTTATGAGCTGAAGGTGATTTAATTAGATTATTCATATACAGTAAATCCCACCCTGTCAGATTAGGCCAGAATCATTTACGGTAAAAAGGAAAATCTGATCATAACCCAATTTGACACTGTTTCGTGCTGTATTTAAATTAGTGTATATAACAAGGTCAATCCATACAGAATCATCTGTACAGTTTACAGCAGGTTCATGTGGCTGGTGTTCTGCATACAGAGATTACAGCTACTGCTAGTTTCCCGTCCCCTTTAACGTAAAGCGTCTGTGTTGGTTTGGAGCAACAAGTAGCGTGGTGGGGGTGGTGCTGGTGTAATATTTATGGAACTAAGTGGTGGATGGTTTGCATTTATATAGCGTCTTTATCCAAAGCGCTTTACAATTGATGCTTCTCTTTCACCCATTCGTACACACACACACCAACGGTGATTGGCTGCCACGCAAGGCACCAACCGGCTCGTCAGGAGCATGTAGGGGGTTAGGCGTCTTGCTCAGGGACACTTCGACACACCCGGGGCAGAATCGAACCGGCAACCCTCCGACTGCCAGGCGACCGCTCTTACCTCCTGAGTCAGTGTCGCCCCTATTGACGATAACCAGACGGGCCTGGTTTTGCCGGAGTGCGATATCGCGGTTGTGACGCGGGACGAAGCGGGTGACCTGAGGAGCCCTGCCGGTTATGGCCCTGCCGGGGTGAGGGAGGCGCAGATAACGGCGCTGTGTGAAATGTGAGGCAGATTAGATTGGCGCGATAGGGGTGTTATTGAGGTCGTCCTGGTTTACGAGCGGGATGGGGACGCAGAGGTACTGTCTGAGAACTGACGCTGTAGCAGTCGTTCTGGAAGTGGGGATTCAATCAGGGTTAGTGCGTGCGTGCGGGCAGTAGAGCTGAGAGAGAGAGAGAGAGAGAGAGATGATGAGGGAGGGAGAGCGAGAGAGAGCTTCTGGGCTGATTGGTGTTGCTCCTGTTTTGCACATCTACTGTTTATATACAGACTCCAAAGGCAATCAAAAGCCTAGAATCGAGACTGAGTACTAAAACTACCTGCAATGAGGAAGTGAACACACCGTGCTCATCAGAAACACCTGTGAAACCATTTGTCCCAAACAATATGGTGCAGTGAAAAGGGCGGGCTATTGAAAAAAAAGTGTGGTAATATCTACAAACCAGAGTGTGTAAAAATACCATTAAATAACAGCTGAGTGTGTGCACTTTAACCATGTTTGATTACAAATCTAAAATTGTGGAGTGCAGAGCCAAATCAGGGAAAGAAAACGTATGGAGCTGACTGTATCTCCTGCCCATGCAGCTGCCACCAGGAGAGGGAACAGGGAAGAACCGGGGTAATGGCTGTTCTGTGAGGAACAGGACAGAACCGGGGTAATGGCTGTTCTGTGAGGAACAGGACAGAACCGGGGTAATGGCTGTTCTGTGAGGAACAGGACAGAACCGGGGTAATGGCTGTTCTGTGAGGAACAGGACAGAACCGGGGTAATGGCTGTTTTCTGTGAGGAACAGGACAGAACCGGGGTAATGGCTGTTCTGTGAGGAACAGGACAGAACCGGGGTAATGGCTGTTCTGTGTGGAACAGGACAGAACCGGGGTAATGGCTGTTTTCTGTGAGGCTTTTATATCACATAAAATCAGGGGAATAAAATCAGATCCTGCTGGTTTTGGAGGTGTCTTGAAGAGGTGGAACTGCGGGCATTCAAGAAGACAAAAAGGGGCCTATCAAAAAAGATTGAGAGGCCAAAAGTTAATTTGTTGGAAGTCCAGACTCATCATTTGCGATAATGCGTTGGAAATGTTTCCTGTTTCATTAATTTGCAGATGAACACACACAAAGCCTAATTCAGGCTAAACTCTTACCATTATAAATACTGCTTCGTGGTCTTTATATTGGCTGAAATCGTTAATGTCCGTTTGCAAATAATGTGCATAAAGTATAAGGCGTTATTTGTGTTGTCTAAATAACAACTGTTGCTAATATTCTGTGCGTCAATGCAGTTAAATGCATATGCCTGAATAAGTAATTGCAAACAATTAAAGCAGCATTAATGGGTTGGAATGAAAACCAGCGTACACATGGAGCCTCCATGGGATGGAGACCACTGCTTTAGTTTATTAGGATCCCCATTAACTGTTACACAGGGCAACAGCTACTTTGCATGGGGTCAACATACAATACAAGAAATAAGGAGTACACATGTGTGTGTGTATGCACGGTTTTTCTGCCTCCAGTAACCCTGGCTCAATCAGTTAATTAGCCATATGCACCATGACCGATTCACTCGGTAAATTAGACCACAATAAAAACGCTACAAGACAAGAACATTTATCAGCCGCTGTTTATATCGCGGAATGTGGCTATAAATGACAGCTCGTGTGAATGATTGGGGCTAGTTAAACGAATGGGAGCAGAAGTTAGTGTGAAATCCAGAAGCAGATACAGCCCGCCTTGCCCTGCTCCAGGACTGAATGTGAGCGTGTCTGGTGGGGTGTTGGTGCTCATGCCCATCCCTGCTCCAGGACTGAATGTGAGCGTGTCTGGTGGGGTGTTGGTGCTCACGCCCATCCCTGCTCCAGGACTGAATGTGAGCGTGTCTGGTGGGGTGTTGGTGCTCACGCCCATCCCTGCTTCAGGACTGAATGTGAGCGTGTCTGGTGGGGTGTTGGTGCTCACACGTATCCCTGCTTCAGGACTGAATGTGAGCGTGTCTGGTGGGGTGTTGGTGCTCACGCCTCCGCGCCTCTCCCCCTCTCCTCTGTTCCAGAACACGGACGACCTGCTCGTGGCATCGGCCGAATGCCCCAGTGACGACGAGGACCTGGAGGAGTGTGAGCCGGGAACCGGTGAGTCCGTCCGGGTGGTTCTGCGTCCGCCACGTTTAGGCCCTGAAGTCCAACAGTGGCTACACTGAGCCCCCCTTCCTCCCCTTCCACGCGCAGCTGTGATTGGCCGAGCAGGTCACCCCCCCTCCCGCCCCAATCGGCGTCGCGTAGCGCCAGCTCTTTGTCCCGAAGGGCCTGCTGTGATGTGATTGGCCGGCTTTCCTGGCCCACCTGACCTAAAACATCCAATTGGGTTGAAACAGCGAAAAAACACTGAATTTGTTTTTCGTTGAGCCACCAGCAGCCGGTCGGGACTGGAGCTGGCCTCTGGAGTTCCGGATCATTCCGCACCGTTAAGTCCCCGCTCAGGCGGACACTCGGGCAGTGGGTGGGGTGTCAGGGCGCAGTGCCTAAAATGTGAGTTTTTCAGAACGAGGTTAACTGGCTGCCTGCTCCAGAACCGCCTAGACTGACCTGACCATGCAGAAAAGAAACGGATTAGGATTTCAGCATCTATAATCCATGATCCTTTTTCCCGTTTATCGTTTTATCTTGCTTCCCTTGTGTGTTTACTCTACCTTTAGCTTAGCCAAAACCACGTCAGTGTTTGCCCTCGTGTTCCACGCAATAGAGGAAGGACAAAGTTGGTTTTGTGTTGTTCAGTTCTTATAGATTTCACCTGGCCCCTGACTGATAGAGTTATGCATCCAATGTAGAGGCTCCTGGCATCTCCCTCTCTCTCTCTCTGTCTCTCTCTCTCCTCTCTCTCTCCCCCTCTCTCCCTCTCTCTCTCCCTGCCCCCCCCCATTGCTCTCTCGCTCTCTCTCTCTCTCTCTCTCTCTCTCTCTCTCTTTCTCTCTCCCCCTCTTTCCCCTGTTGTTTTGAAGTCTAATAAACTCAGGACACAGAGTTCAAAGTTGACCGGGCCGTGGGGTAGAGGACGGGGCAGCCCTTCAGGTGTCTGAGGGGTGGATTTTCGGTCGAAGGTGATTGACAGCGAGTGATCACTTTGACTTGACTTGAAAGGCTGTCGATGCAGAACAGAAGCCAGCTTCTGAGACCCCAGACAGAAACCCCAAACGCACTCTGTTCTTATCTTCCCCTGCACACCTCTCTGGAGACGGGACAAACTGGCAGAGCGCTTATTTGTTTTAGGAATATCACAGGATGCGGACGGTTATTTCTAGAGTTCTGTCTATTCCTGTACATTTGACAAAAAAAGGAAAGGCAAAGCAAAACGATCATTCAGTTCAGTCTGATACTGCCAGTGTATACGGGATATCTGAGATCGTAGTCTAATCGGTGGAATGTCCTTTGGGAGTGTGTACAGCAATCATTTGCTGTGTTGATGATTGTGTTTGGTAACGATTTTATAGAATGCGGATTGTGCCGTTGGCATTGTGCAGTATTTATTTCTTATTTGAGGAAAACCTGGTGCATCTGATGTATGAAATGTTAATATTTAACAATATAATAAATATCCTATTATTATTACATTATTGTTACATTATCGGCATTTGGCAGACGCTCTTATCCAGAGTGACGTATAATATTTTGATAATATTAATAAAAAATAATATTGGTATTAAAATTGTAGTGATGAATAATATGATGAAAAACAGACGTGCGTGTGGCACAGGTCTGGTGTGAGAGACCAGACACACAGAGGAGCACCAGCTGTCCCAGTGTACTACACTGCACTGCACTGCACTGTACTGCACTGCACTGCACTGCACTGCACTGCACTGCACTGCACTGCACTGCCCCCACTCCAGAGTCAGCTCTGTCTGGGGTCGGAAAAAGGTCTCTCCCCACGCAGGCTGGGGTGAACAGCAGGGTTCACCCCAGCCTGCGTGGGGAGAGACCTTTTTCCAGCCCTGAGCACAACAAGAGCGCGTTCCGCACAGCTGTGTGTCAGCACCGGTCCCTACGGAGGAGAGAGAGAGAGGGAGGAGGGATAGAGGGAGGGAGGGATAGAGGGAGGGAGGGAGGGAGGGAGAGGAGGGGGAGAGGGAGGGAGGGAGAGGAGGGGGAGAGGGAGGGAGAGGAGAGGAGCGCAGAGGGAGATGCAGAGAGAAATGGGGGAGTGAAAACAGAAAAGGTGATGGATCACAGGCAGGCAGAGGAAGAGTTGAGAAGAGTGAAAGAGCGATGCTGGGAGAAAGAAAGGGGAGAGGGAAAGACGGGAAGAGTGCAAAAACGGAAAAGGATGAGCACAACCGAGAAAGACAGATTGTGAAAAATCTGTGAAAGGCAAGACAATAATAGACGGAGAGAGAGTGTGTGGAAAGCACACAGAGGGAGAGAGGGAGAGATGGAGAGGGAGAGAGAGGGAGAGGGACAGAGAGAGGGAGAGAGAGTGGGAGAGAGAGGGACAGAGAGAGAGGGAGAGAGAGGGGCAGAGAGAGAGAGAGGGACAGAGAGAGAGAGAGGGACAGAGAGAGAGAGGGAGAGAGAGGGACAGAGTGGGAGAGAGAGAGAGAGGGACAGGAAGAGAGAGAGAGAGGGACAGAGAGCGAGAGGGAGAGAGGGACACAGAGAGAGAGAGGACAGAGGGAGAGAGAGAGAGAAAGCGGGACAGAGAGAGAGACAGAGAGAGAGAGGGAGAGAGAGGGACAGAGAGAGAGAGAGGGACAGAGAGAGAGAGGGACAGAGCGAGAGGGAGAGAGAGGGACACAGAGAGAGAGGGACAGAGGGAGAGAGAGAGAGAGGGAGAGAGAGAGAGAGAGAGAGGGGGAGAGAGAGGGACACAGAGAGAGAGGGACAGAGGGAGAGAGAGAGAGAGAGAGAGAGGGGGAGAGAGAGGGACACAGAGAGAGGGACACAGAGAGAGAGAGAGAGGGAGAGAGCGCGCTCTGACAGTGCTCAGCTCTAAGTGGGTCACAGTGAGATCTGCGTCACGTTGGTCTCTGAGGAACGCCACTCTCGGAGCGGCTCAGACTCGGGAATCTCTGGGATCCCTCCGAAAAACACGGAATAATGATTACTCGGCCGCTCCGCTTCCCGGGGGACTAATTAATCTCTGCCCTCGTTAGGTTCCCCTAATTACATCATCCAGAGGCGGGCTGGGGTTTTTTAATGAGCTGAAACAAGAACAACGACAAGAATACATGAGAGAATCTTTCTCTTAAAAATCTGATCCCTGCACCCCCCTCACCCCCCTCATCCCCTCACCTGCTCACGCCTCACCCCCTCACCCCCTCACACCTCACGCCTCACCCCCTCACCCCCTCACACCTCACCTCGTCACCCCCTCACCCCCTCACACCTCACCTCGTCACCCCCTCACCTCCTCACGCCTCACCTCCTCACCCCCTCACCCCCTCCATCACCTCACCCCCTCACCCCCACACCCCCTCACCTCCTCACCCCCTCCATCACCTCACCCCCTCACCCCCTCCATCACCTCACCCCCTCACCTCCTCACGCCTCACCTCCTCACACCTCACCCCCTCCATCACCTCACCCCCTCACCTCCTCACGCCTCACCTCCTCACACCTCACCCCCTCCATCACCTCACCCCCTCACCCCCTCCTTCACCTCACCCCCTCACCTCCTCACGCCTCACCTCCTCACACCTCACCCCCTCCATCACCTCACCCCCTCAATCATCTCACCCCCTCACCCCCTCACCTCCTCACGCCTCACCTCCTCACCCCCTCACCCCCTCCATCACCTCACCCCCCGCATCCCCTCTCTCTCTTACATACATACGCACACACACATAATACACAACCTCTCCCTTACATACACACACACACACTCTCTCCCTCAGCATATTCCTCCTTGACTTGAGCCTAGACTGTAGATGTCCTGGCACAAGGCATCAGATCATCGGTCCTGAGGAAACAAATAAACAGTAGATAAATAGACGTGCCCCCTCCACCGCTCTTCCCTTTATCTCGTTCTCAGCCCTTCCTCGTCCTGACTGCCATCAGCGGCGTGGCCCGGACACATTGTTCCTCCTGTCCCTAACCTTCGACTCGCGCCGATAAAATCCACCGCAGCCGCGAGAGGAAATTAAAAGTTGCCCACAACAGTAACAGGAAGGCTGACCGCATGCAGATACACAGGGATTAAACTGAGGGGGTCTGTGTCTGCCGTTCTCTCCTCTGCCTGCAGGGGGCTCCATCTCCCGAACTCTTTTAACCTACCGGTGTATTTACATTTTTAATATCGATTATGTTACAATTACAAATACACACCTTTCAGAGTTTTCCCCTCGAGATTCAGCTGAATATTTGGTGTTAACCTGGTGTTTACACTCTCTGGAAAAACCGAACAATGAGCATTTAATACCTGAATGTATGGATCACGTAAAACACAAACAATTCAGCAGTTCTGTTTTTCATGCGCTGAAAACACGATTCATCACCTTGTATTATCCTCGTACCAGACTGCGTTCTTAGCTACACCGGCACATATTTTTGTTTCTCCAAATTGACAACATCTGTTTTCTTTTCTCCTTGCCAAAAATAAAAACAACATTGTTCACAGTGAATTTGTGAAACTGCTGGAGAGATGATTTGATCTGGATGTGAGCGAAGCGGAGAGCAGTTCAGCTGAGATCCTTCCGGTCCTGCATCAGTACCGGTCAGACCGCCTCTCAAATGGACCCATATGTGATCCGCTAATTAATCTCACTCCGTCTCCTCATTAATAATGCAATACGCACCGCGGTGATGGAGATGATTGTAATAACTGAAATAACTTGTAATAATTGCGTAGTTCTTATCAGTTTAATTCTGAATAGTACTTTACAGTGTCCCCATAATGCCCCTTCAGATGCATTTCATATGAATTAGCAGGAAGGCTGATAGGAAACAACGAGGCTCAGGAATTGGTCCGAATCGTTTCTGCTCGATAAACGGGTGTCAAACGCAAGCAGTAGTCTCGTCAAAGAAATGTGAACTTTACCCTGGCACTGTCTGCAGAGTTGAGGAGAGAAGCCCTTTGGCGATATCGATCAAATCGGTTCTGCCAGAATTAAATATCAGCCTGAAATCTGAGAGAAGCAGATTTCTGGACGGATTTAAAGGTGCGGCCCTTGAAGTAAACCCGGTTCTGTGGTTCAGTCTACCAGACGTGTCCTGTCGGATCAGGAAGACGGACTCGTCTTTTACTTTACATCCCTGCATGTGGACTCTCTAGTTTGCCTGCTAGTTTAATACCTGAACTGTTATCATCTCAATCTATAGGCCAGCGGAGGATGGGCATCCCCCTATAGCCAGGCTCCTCTCAAGATTTCTCCCCATTGGGGAGTTAAAAAAAAACCTCATATAGTATTAGGGGGCTTAGGGCTGGTATTTCCAGCTTTTTTTCTTCCCCTCTGTTACTCTGTAAAGCGTCTTTGGGACAGTCTGCTGTGAAAGGCGCTACACAAATAAAACTGAATTCAATAAGGAATTGAGTTTTCCTCCCCCGAGGGGTGTAGACAGTGCGTGGGAGAGTGGCTAGCCAGTGACAGATCAGCGGGGCTCAGTGTGTCCGAGAGACCTGGTCCGCACGGTCAGTGGTTATGGGCTCACAGCGAGAATAACAGATAAACACCCCCCTCAGGGGGAGATAACCGCCAGGCCTACGCCGCGCTGGTCTCCCTCGTTTCCGACACTCTAAACCCGAGGACGGTCTCTTTCAGAGCGCTTTCACGCTGAGAAAACTACCGTTCGGGAAACGTCGAGGTTGTACAGCGTATTTTGTGCTCTGCCAACTACACTACTGATTGTAGTGATAATAGTAATAACAATTATAATTATGATAATAAAGGTAGTGGTGTTTGTTGTGACGGTCACAGAAGTACAATTAGTGAAGACAACATGGTCGTACCAGTAAAGTTGTTTAATTTGCGAGATTTTGGCCGCGTGCACCATCCAGATTTGTTAAATCTGCAGGGGGAGTACTGTGGCCCTCTTCCCAGAGAAATGATTTTGCAGTCGCTGCCGGCTTAGTTTATGAAACATCGTTCCAGAATATTCCTTCCTCGATCTGGTGACTCAGAAGACTATGGCATCATGGGTAATATTAGTGTTATGCTCCTCATTAGCATTAGCCCAATACTCACGACTCATTCAATGACACCACACCCCCATCACCTCAGGGAAACCATGCCTTAACTTGGGCTAAAGACAATCATGAGGATAGTCACTCAACGCTATCGAGTAATGACTGATACTGTCCTTACTGTCTGAGGGATTGAGTGCACACAAGTCACGCAAGGAAAATTCACCACACACCGTTAGAGAACCATCAACCACTCTTCTTTTAGAACTGTACCATTTGCATTGTCTTGCTAACATGTACAATAGTATGAATTTCTTTATGGATTTCAATAGTATGAATTAATAATAGAATCTCATTGTAGTAGAAATAGTCAGTTACAGGTAGTAGTTAGCAGAAGTAGTAGCCACTAGCATCTATGTGAAAGGTATCATTGACTAATTATGGTATTTGATGGAAAGGATGGATAGAAATAAACCTAGGTGTATAAGCTAGCTTGCTCACCGTTTCTCTGTCATTTTCAGGGAGCAAGTGGGAGAAAGTGACAGAGAAGCCAAACAGATGCAGTTTGTGTGTCTTGGTGATTCGGGGATTTGGGGGGGTTTGAGTCTATATGCCAGTCGACTGTACCTCCAGGTGTTCAGCTCTAAGGCGGTTCTCAAAGCAGCCTCAGCCAGTTATCGCGTTACCGAGACGACTGTGTTTACCGTGATCCAAACAGGCCACGCCTACGGGACCAGGCTCAACCAATCACAGCTGCTCACAGAGAAGCGGGCGTGTCCTTGTGATTTGTGTGTGGGGGAGGAGTACTGCACCCCGCCTTCACCGCAGGGCCTCCTTTGAGAGGGGCGTATTCATACGCCCAATGAGACGAAGGAATCAATCTGTAATAGAACGGCGGCCTAGATTGGGTCTAGGTTGTCAGAAGACTATAATAGAGCAGGGCTGCCCAACTCTGTTCCTGGAGATGTACAGTCCTGGAGGTTTTAACTCCAACCCTAACAAAGCTCACTTCATTCAACAGCTAGAGCACGGCTGCCCAACCCTGTTCCTGGAGATCTACTGTCCTGTAGTTTTTCACACCAACCCTAAGAAAGCAGACCTCATTCAGCAGCTAGAGATCTCCTTGAGCTGCTAATTAGTAGAGTCTGGTCTGGCAAATTATGATTGGAGTGAAAACCTGCAGGACAGTAGATCTCCAGGAACAGGGTTGGGCAGCCCTGCTCTAGCTGTTGAATGAGGTGAGCTTTGTTAGGGTCGGAGTTAAAACCTCCAGGACCGTAGATCTCCAGGAACCCCGGAACAGCACACACATGAGGTCGATGGGGATCCGCGACAGCGTTCACCCAAACGCTCTTCATCATTTTTACCGCCAGAGATACAGATCAGATGAGGCTCGTGCCGGGTGCGGGACGTCCCCTTCCCCGGCCGCCCCGTCCGTCCTTGAGGTTCCCCTTCGGCCACGAGGCCCCCTCGCGGTTCCAGGACCCCCTTTAGAATGATGACGGCACCTGTCATAAAACGAGAGAATTACGCTCCTCGCCGAACGCCGACTCAATGTCAACCCCGTCTCGTTTTACACCGCCTCATTTCTGCCGTGCGGAAGGCGCTATTATCGCCCAGATGGATTTACACGCGTCGCTTTATTTATTTTACTGCCGTACAGTCCGTTCAGTCGCTGCTGGATGTTTCCTTAATCGCCTTGCTCAAGGGTGCGGCAGCTGGACCCCAGCGGGGGACGGAACCCTGGCGGAAAAATCCAGCTATGACCGGAATGCGAAATGACCAGCTACCAGCTGGTTCGAAACACAGCTTGAGCTGGTCAAACCGTGTTGAGTACGGAGCCGGTCTGAACTGGTCAACCAGCTACCGGCTGTTTCAAAACCTAGCTTGACCTGTTTTTTTTCAGCAGATAGCCTTTGAGGTATAAGCCCTCCTCCCTACTCGTTACCCTACCCCACCGCCCCTGTGCTTTTAGCAAGCGTACATTTCCCAGCAGCTGTACCAGCAAGAAGGCACCCGGTGTGCTTTTAACGAGCCAAAGCCATAATTAGCGATTTGCCAGGTTTGCATCCTGATGTGCCAGTGCTATTGGTTGTATCCTTGGGCACGGTACTTAACATCGGGTTTCTATACTAAATATCCAGCAGCCCATCCGTTTTAAATAGATAAAATGTAAAAATGTAAGTTCTGTAGTTCTCCCTGGATAAAATGCATCTGGTCTTTGAGTAAATGCATTACGTTGTTGTCATTTAGATGCTCTTATCCAGAGCGACTTTACACAGCTTATATTTTGACATTTATTATATATTTATATAAAATATTATATATTATTATATATTTAGCTGGATATACGTATACTGAAGCAATTTAGGTTACGTACCGTGCTAAAGAAAGCAGTGTCCGGCCCAGGAATCAATCCTGCAGTCTGGTGCAGTTCCCTAACCATTGTACCATACAGACCTGGGTCAAATACATAATTATTTTCGATTAAATTACTTTCATGTTCTTTACTGAGCTTGTCGGGTGTATTGGAACCTATGAAATACTCTCAAAAAGAGCAAACCCCCCTCTCGGTCGGCTCAGTTGCCCCAGGCAAGGCCAATCGAGCACAGAAAAAAGTACTTTAATCCAAAACAATGATGTATTTGACCCAGGTCCGATACCATTGTAGAGAACCGCTTTTACGTGCATTGAAACGCTGAGGTATTGTAGAAATGGAGTGTCCGTTCAGTGTAGGAGTAGTGGGATGATTGCGATCTGGGTACGCCTGGCCAATCTTAATGAAAGCTACGGGAGTATCATTCTCCGCCGCTTCGGCTGACGCTGGAAACTTCCGCTCCTCCGCCGGATGGAGGTTCGCAGATAAGAGCCACCTGCCCTTATCGCCGGCGCAGAGCCAAGCGTATCCGCGGAAACCACAAACCTGGAAAATACTCTCCGTCCCGCATGGACCGGCCGCAAACACGGCGCGCTCAGAGCCCCGAAAGAGGAGAGGGGGGCGATCCCAAACGCGCTTATCTCCGCTTAACTTCAGATTTATTCATCCGCTCTGCGTTTAATTAGGTTCGTCTTCCTCTCGGTCTCTCCACCTGCGGCACCAGGAGGGTTCAGTACTCCCCCCTCAGACGCTAACTCACAAAATGGTGGCCTCCCGGCCGTTGTCATGGAAAGTCAGCCATTTTGGTTGAAGTAGGTTTTTCTTTTTCCTGCGGGCGGGTGGGGTGTCTAACTTCTTAACACTGACTAACCAATTTTCTCTCCAAAAGTGCTTTTTGTCCCCCATAAGTAAGTAAGTATGCCATTGTTAGGGCTACAGCTGCCAAGTTCTAGTAGTGCTCAAACTTGCATCTGTTCTGTGTCTTCTAATGCCGTTTTCTTTCTTATCTGAGGGGATTTGCAAAAACCCTTTGTGAATAACCACCCTCGCATAAAATTCTCAAACTGTAGAGCTTCTGGGTTCTGTGTGTGCAGTCGCTTCAATGCTCGGTCTTAAGCGGCGGGGGGGGGGGGGGGGGCAAGACACCCCAAAGTTTCCCTTCAACACCCCCCGACCCCCACCCCCCTCGCCCCTACCCCCCCGTCCCTGCTAACTGTTAGCTGTGCTGATTGACCTCATCAATATGGAAAGGAATCTCTATTGAAAATAGTACATGCATACATACATACATACATACATACATACAAACAGTGCATACATGCATACATACATATGCCCAAACATGCACACACACACACACACACACATACATACATACATACACACCCAGTAGGTACATCCATTCTGTATATTGCATTACATCTAACCCAGCACATTTTTAATGACTTATGAGCCTAAGAAAATAGGTCATAATTAAAAATAATTGAATTCTCTCCCCCTCACCTTTCCCCTGTGCGCAAAATGAAAATCATTTTTATGCTAATTAACTAAAACATTATTATAGACTGCAGGTTGTTCTCCAAAACAAATCACAACGCAAAGCGCTGCAGTTTTAAGGCTCGATACTCTTCACTGTTTGGAGCGATTGACCAAGTACTGTGAGTAGTATACACCTGCTGTAAATCTGAAACTCTTCTCAGACTGAGCCCTGCAGCTGTTTACGTGAGCGCTGTAAAGTTTACTCTGAGAGAAGGCGCCAGCTTAAGGCTCATTTGCTCCAGAATGCTTTGGCTGTGCTGATATATGCGCATTGTTTCAGAAATGTTATTATGCAGAGGCACTCGGTGCAATGACTCCATGAGATGAGACCCCAGTTGAGTCCTCCCACTTCTTCTTCTTCTTCTTCTGCGCTTTAGAGCGTGGTCACTGAAGTGTGGAGAATGAACAAACACCATAAAGGCGGAACAGCCGTGGCGTTTTCCGGGATGAGAAGGCGGTGATTTGTGCTGCCCCTGTAGCACCTCGATACTATTTGGTTTAACAAACAGAAGTTTAATGGCCCCCTCCGCCCCTGTGTGTTTTTCAGTTCCTGCTTCCAGTGCAGGGCGGTTACTGAAAGGCGGCTATGTCACATGATACTGGGAGAAAGTCATCGAGAAAATTCTGATTGAACTTGTTTTTAATCCAAAATTAAATTATTTGAAATACGCTGCAGCAGCAACAAAAACAAGAACAAGGGAATATGTTCAAATTAAATTTACCATTTCAATGAAACGCACACATTCACAGTCACACACACAAACACACACATACACACACACATACACACACACATACGCACGCACTCAAATGAAGCATAAATAAAGTATATCTTAACAAAAAACAAGAAAAGGGGGGGAAGTTGTTTTTTTCCTTTCCAAGAACAATCTTACACAGCTTTGTTTTTGTAATTTTTTTTTTCATGCTAAAATCATGCGGCCAATTTGTTGATGTAAGTGACCTGAACTCCGTGGTTTGCTATCTCATTTAAACAAGCAAAACTAAGACAAACTAACCTGTAGAATAGACGGACAGTCAGAGAGGACAGGTAGTCATAGAGAATAGCTGTTGAACTGTTTATAGTAGTCTTTAAACATTCTGTCCAAGTACAATAGCAATGTACTTATGTTAGTGCTAAGTAGTACAGGCATAAAGTGTAGTTTGTAGATGTTTTAATACATATATATGTCTATAAGCATATCTATATAACTGTTAGCAAGCTAAGTACAGTTAGCTTAACTCCTTAAATAGAAAACCAGAGACTAAATTGAATCTAACTAGCTGTATAACTAACCAGATGATAAGTCTTAATAGTGCTGTTCTTATGAAGGTCTTACAGTACCTGTTTTTCTTTTGGACTGTTGTTTTTCCTCTTTTGGTCCTAAGGGGGGTCGCTCCTTGTGCACTGCTAACACCCGTTTCCTCTGCCCTCTCTGTTCTTGTCCTAGGAGGTGAATTAGTGTTGCCCATAATTAC
Source organism: Conger conger (assembly GCF_963514075.1). Taxonomy (NCBI): domain Eukaryota; kingdom Metazoa; phylum Chordata; class Actinopteri; order Anguilliformes; family Congridae; genus Conger; species Conger conger. Next base: position 15,401,299 of record NC_083762.1, on the reverse strand, counting down.
AGTGGACTCCCTAGACCCCCCGTCCATCGCCACGCGCTACCCCGTAATCCCCCCGCCCCCCACCTACCGCCCCTTGCTCACCCTGCTCGAGACCACCAAAGAGTCGCTGCCACTGGGCACCGGCCGCCCGCCCTGCCCCCTGGACCAGGAGGACTGCGAGGACCCCATGGAGGTGTCCGCCTACGGCTCGGGGGAGATGACGGAGACGGACGACGAGGACTATTACAAAAACTCGCCCCTCGTCACCGACAGGACCGTCCTGCCCCCTCCCCCGCCCGCCGGGGAGGGCGGGGTCCAGAACCCCCGCGACCGCCACTTCTCCCGCCCCCCCGACTCCCCCCACCGCCCCGCCGGCCCCTCCTCCAGCTCCCCCACGCCCAACCCCGACCAGCTGTCCCGCCACAAGCCCGGGGCGGGCCGCATCCCCGCCGGCAAAATGAACACCCGCGACCAGGTGCTGCTGCCGCCCCCGGCCCCCTCCCGAGACCCCGACCACCGGCACCGGCACGTCCCGGGAATAACCTACCCCCCCAATTTCCACCATGTCCCCACAGCCAACCCCACGGCACCCGAGCGGGGCCCTCCGGGCGCGGTGGAGGTGTTCCGGGAGTCCAGCAGCACCACGGGCATGGTGGTGGGCATCGTGGCGGCCGCCGCCCTCTGCATCCTCATCCTGCTCTACGCCATGTACAAGTACCGCAACCGCGAGGAGGGCTCCTACCAGGTGGACCAGACCCGGAACTACATCAGCAGCTCCGCCTCGCAGAGCAACGGCGCCGTCGTCAAGGAGAAGCAGCCGGGCGCCGCCAAGACCGCCACCAAGAACAAGAAGAACAAGGACAAGGAGTACTACGTCTGAGAACGGAGAGAGGGAGGGAGGGGGGGAGGGAGGGAGAGAGGGGGGGGGAGGGGGAGAGAGAGAGAGGCACGGGCCATCGTATTTTCAGGCGGAGCGCGCGTTCACCTCAGCCGTCTCCACCGCACAATCTTCCACGGGTTGCCAAACGCTCCTCCATCCCCTGCTTCTCCGCCCGTCCGCCTGCCTCGACGGAGAGAACGAGGGAGGGGCCTACGGAAGACGGGAGAAGCTGTCATTCATTCCCTTGTTTCTCACCTCCCTTTCACTTTCAGGAACTTTCATGTTTTCTGTTTGACTTTCGTTTATTCTTTTTAATACAGACTTATGCATTCAGGTTTTTTTTTTATCTTCACTGACTGAAATGACATACCTTCGTGTAATTGCATTACATACATTCTTCTTTTTCTTTCGCTTCTTCTTCCTTTCATTCCAACCGTCATCGTCCCACATCTGTTTCATGCATGAGATCATCCGCTCATCCTCTCAGCGAATACGACGCTGGTGGGAAGGCATTGAAACGTGCGGTGAGCACAGAGAGAGAGAGAAAGAGAGAGAGAGAGACCTAGAGACCAGACAGGGTTAGTTTGTGCCAAGGGCCACGCCCACTTCCTGTATTCCGGTAGAGCAGTTCCATCGCTGTTTGGAGGGAGAGATATCGGGCTGAGGAGCGGAGGATGCGTGTCAGCTGACCGACAGTGCTGTGAGAAAAAAAAGAGCAAAGCAAAGGGAATCTCACCTTCATCTCACGAGATGAGCTTTGCTTTGCCGCTGAGAGCACTTCCTGTCTAAACAGGAAGTTCCGAGACAGGCAGAAAAGGGACAGAAAAAATTACTAGCGAAGCACAAAAGGATTGAACAAGTGATAAGGTTTGAAAAAGGTTGAACAAATTTTGGATTTTACACCGCTCTGCCACATCAAAGTACTGCCAACAACAAGTGTCAAATAACCCAGTGTGTTAGCTTTATGTCCTCCCTCAGTCTCTCTCTCTCTCTCTCTCTCTCTCTTCCTCTTGCTCTCACACTCTCTCTCTCTCTCTCTCCTTGTCCGTGGTGCTAGGGGAGCCGATGCAACGTTATCCCGCTGTGTTTCGAGCATGTAGTATTCATTTATGAAAAGAAAATACAACTGTTTTCTGTGCAAAATCAAAAATTAAGTGACAGCGTTAAAAAATGAAAAAAAATAAAAACAAGTGAGCACAACTGAAAATGGAGGAAAAGCTACATTCAGCCACCAAACGTCGAGGCCAAAATCCCGCTCTGGCGGATTCACCCGTTCAGCCGGGCTCTTCGCCGACCTATCACCGAGCCCACGAGGAAAAAAAAACCCTCTTTCACTCCTCACCAATCACCGATAACAGACCTGCAGCAGCAAATCAATTTGTTCTATATAATTATATATATGTATAGACGTTTGAGGAATCTATGGATTTATCAGAAATGGAAGTTAATATTTGTGTGTGTGTGTGTGTGTCACCAAAACGGGAAAGGAAAGACAGACTGGCTGAGGGTGTGAGACTTATTTCCCTTTCCGCACACAGCAAAAAACGCAGCAATCCCCCGCAGAAAGGTAGAGGAACGAAAAGTAAAAGCGGATCGTTTTTTTCCCGAACACGAGGCGAAAGACCTTTTACGGAGATTTGTGGATTTGCTGGCTGGCCTCTCCGTGGAGAGTGTGTTGTACTTAAACTTGCATCGAAAGCGGCCGTCTCTGGATTCTCCTGTCCAGGTGTAGAGGCAACCGAGGGGGAAAGAGTTCTGAACTATTTCAACGAGGAGAAAAAAAATAAAACAAACACGAAATAAAGGTGGGAAGTGACACCTTTGGAGATCAGATCGAACTCTAGTATTCCAATTTTCTCGTCTCCATAGAAGAAAAAAAAAAAACTGTACCATGGCAACAAAAGGAAAAAAAAATATATTAAAAAAAAGTTTGTGAAATGTCTTAAATATTTGAATCTCTCATCCCATTACTAAGAATAACGTGTTTTCCCTGTTAACATTCCTGTTTGGAAAAAAAGAAAACTGGGGATCGGAAATTTGTATGTTTTTTTTTTTTCTTAATTGAACGATGTGACTTGGGTAATGAATATCTTAAACCATTTTCTCCAGGGCGAGCAAGGAAGATTCTCTCTCCTCCGCACAAGTAACCCCCCCCCCCCTCACCCCCCCACCCCAACACCGACATCCTCCATCTTGCGTCCTTTATCCCGTGTGCAGACTGTATGTACCTCCATCCAGACTTAACCAACAGGGGCCTGTCACATTGTTTGTTCTCCATTTTATATTTTTAAAATTATTTTATATTTATTATAACGGAACATAAAACTTGCTCTGCGTCGGGAGACTTAGCTGTGTTCGCTCATCTGCCAGTCGATCCTCATTAAGTTTGTTTAGTTACGCCCTTAACATTGAAAAACCATACCCTTTCCAGTAGCTTCCTGTTCTTACTAACTGTTATTGTAAAGTGTTTCAGTGAGATGAATCTAACTCTGTGTACATTAAGAGGGGAAATACAATTGGTTATATACTTCTTACCCTTTGTGTCCTGTGCTTTGTGTCCCTGGAGGGCCATTTATAGATGTTTTATCGTGTATTATTATTTGTTATTTGTATTATATGGGTAACGTGTGTCATTCATTTCTCCATATTTGAAATGGCCTTTTTATCCACCACAGTGTCGACAAGAACATTTACACAAACTGCAGTTTCACACGCTGCTTCTCGCAGCGTTTTATATCATTTATTATTCAATTTTCCCTCAGGGCATCTTTCTCAGTCAGCTACCTTGCAGGTGTGACATCATCTAAAGCCATTCTTCTCTGTGACACCTCTTCCCCCTTCATTCACACACACACGCACACACTCACACACGCACACTCACGCACACACACACACATACACACACACACACACACACCCACATACCCACATACCCACACATACACACACATACACACTCACACACGCGCACACACACACACACGCGCACACACACGCACACGCACACTCACGCACACACACACACATACACACACATGCACACACCCACATACCCACACATACACACACATACACACTCACACACGCGCACACACACACACATGCACACTCACACACACACACATACACACACGCACACGCACACACATTCACACACGCACACTCACGCACACACACACACATGCACACACCCACATACCCACACATACACACTCACACACGCGCACACACACACACTCACGCGCACACGCACACACACATACACACATGCATACACACACTCACACACGCACACACACACACACACACTGTAAAATGGGGGAATTTCAGGCTGTCAGAGGAAGCACCAGCTTCTGCACCTCTGAAAGAGTTAGGGTTAGGGTACTGGCTCCAAACACAGTTTCAGAGTTTAACAAGCTCGAAACACGGTTTCAGAGTTTAACAAGCTCCAAACACAGTTTCAGAGTTTAACAAGCTCCAAACACAGTTTCAGAGTTTAACAAGCTCCAAACACGGTTTCAGAGTTTAACAAGCTCCAAACACGGTTTCAGAGTTTAACAAGCTCCAAACACAGTTCAGGGTTTAACAAGCTCCAAACACAGTTTCAGAGTTTAACAAGCTCCAAACACAGTTTCAGAGTTTAACAAGCTCCAAACACAGTTTCAGGGTTTAACAAGCTCCAAACACGCTTTCAGAGTTTAACAAGCTCCAAACACAGTTTCAGGGTTTAACAAGCTCCAAACACAGTTTCAGAGCTGGGTCGAGTAGGGGGTGAGAAAGGCCTTCTATTTTTTTTTAAAACACACACCTTCGACAATAGAAACACACACCTTTTCCATCAAAATGCCAACCAGGTCATTATGCAGATGCACATCTGTCGGCAGAGTTCTAATGAGCCAATTAAGTGCCTTTAATTGAATTGTACAGAAGGTTCAGAACCGCAACTGGCATAAACCTAAACTGAGTTTCATAATGACTATTTATTAACTTCCTCATATTGAGGCGATACTGTTGTGGGACTGAGCCTAAAGCAGTGTGTGTGTGTACCAAAGCGTACACATTCTGTGCAAATTTCACACGAGTACCAATACGTACACGTTCTGTGCAAATTTCACACGAGTCTACCAATACGTACATGTTCTGTGTGGATTTCACAGGAGCGTACCAGAACGTACACGTTCTGTGTGGATTTCACAGGAGCGTACCAGAACGTACATGTTCTGTGTGGATTTCACAGGAGCGTACCAGAACGTACACGTTCTGTGTGGATTTCACAGGAGCGTAGCAGAACGTACACGTTCTGTGTGGATTTCACAGGAGCGTAGCAGAACGTACACGTTCTGTGTGGATTTCACACGAGCGTAGCAGAACGTACACGTTCTGTGTGGATTTCGCAGGAGCGTACCAGAACGTACACGTTCTGTGTGGATTTCGCAGGAGCGTGCCAGAACGTACACGTTCTGTGTGGATTTCGCAGGAGCGTACGTTGGGCGAGGACGCGGCACTGCTGTCTCCACGGGACCGTGATCATTGCGCGGGCCCCGCATGGCGTCTTACAGCTCAATTCATATTTCCATGGTCTTGCATCATCTCTGCTTCATGAATAATGAACTCCCAGAGGAGGCCCTGTGACTTTCATGCGGCACAGACCGAGACGTTTACTCCGGAGCGGAGAGGTGAGAACTCCGCGATGATCACAAATGTGAGTATTCCCCCACGGCTGCGGAGTGGTCTCAGATCATCACGGGGTTAAGGGCTTTCTCCAAAGTGTCGACATGGAAGGCGTCGATCGCCGGGATTCTTAAGAGCTAATTACGGAGAGCTGGATGGCTGGCACTCGGCAGCCGGATGTTTTAAGTGGGTGAAAGTAACAGACTGTTGAATGTTCTGTTTGAGAATATTTGTCGAAAAGAAAAAAACAATGGCTGAACACAAGAAAGCCAAACCAAAAAACCTCTCAGCTCTTCACATATCAATGCCCAGCCATTACTTTGTGATCAATCAATCGCTGAGTGTTTTTCAAAAGTGCTCGACGCGTCCGCTAGGGTCAGAACGATGTGACATCAGCAGATGCGGCCATGTCCCGAGTCTCTTGCCACACACAAAGATGTTCCGACGACACAGACGCGCCCATACGGAGATAACAGCTGCGCAACTGCTTTTCGGTTCAGGATAATATCAGTTTGCTGTGTAGGTTTGCCACACTTGTAAGAGTGCCCACCTGCTCTCAGTGTGTCTCTTGAGTTTAAATAAAGGGAAATTAAATTAATGCTGCGGAGGCACAACTGTAAAGAGCATAAATGCTCCAAACGCACGTCGGTTGCGGTTTTGACGTCATCGAAAATCTTGAGCGTCCATCCGTGCAGAGAGTATAACCCACACTTTAGAATGATCGCTTCAAAATATTTGTCGTCGCATATTTGTGATCCCACATAAAGGGTTAAATAGCAAGCTTGTTTTCGGAGCTACGGGGGGCTGCACCTTTTTACAGCAGGTAGGTGGCCTCAGAGGTCGGTGACCTCATCTGCTGGCGATTCTTTCTGTGGGGTGGGGAGGCTGATGCCTTTCAGAGGAAACCTGAAGTGAATTTTATCACGGTGTGAGCCTCTGTAGTCTCATGTTCTGCTCACAAGTACCGTGGTGCTTGAAAGCTGACCAATCAGTTTCTCCACATGCTTCCACCACAAGGGATTCTGGGATAGCCTGCAATCACCAGCTAAGCTGAACTGCAAGGTTTCATTCAATTTTTTTTAATGAAATGACTGGCCAATTTGAAATTGAAATCAAAGACTAACCCTTATACTAACCCATTCTCTAGCTCCCAAACAAAACTCAAAGCCCTCAAAAATCTTCCTCAACCCCAAAAATGTACCATTTTTATAATTATAGCCATAGGAGTCATAAGAAATATGTGATTATTCTATTCAAATGGGTCTAATAAAAACATGTTTATCATTAATAAATAAAATTAATAAAAAAGTAGAATACACAGAAATGTATTTGGTGTAATTTATTTAAAAAAATTAAAAAATAAAAATACACACAGCTATACAACATAGCATAACATAATGAGGAGAACAAGCCATTCAGCCTAACAATGCTTGCCATTTTCCTACCGCTAAAGTGTACCTTGTGCTCACCGCCTACCGAAAAACTAGATTGCATCTAACAACTTACCAAGACTACGCTGTGTGAAAAAATACTTTATAATATCTGTACAGTCTTTCTAACCTCTTGCTAATATACATTTATTCCACCCATATCTCAAACTGAAGAATTTCTTGTCATTCACTTTGTTAATACCTTTTATGAATTTCATCCATGAAATCGCCATAAATTTACCAAAGGTCTTTCCCCATCATTTCTAACTTTCATACCAGAGATCAATTTAGTTGCCCTTCTTTGAACCTTTTCATGAGCCTCTATATCCTTCTTGTAGCATGGTCCCCAGAACTGCACATAATACTCTAAGGGCTAAATTTACTAAGCCTTTTGGCTTTTCAGGTGCACATATGATACATTCTGCGTTGTGTGTATCAAATCATGCGTTGTATGTATTAAACTGGTGCGTGGGACTGGAACCGCAGTATGCGTGTGTTCTAGGTGAGTGATCGCAAGGTGCGCTTCTCTCCTTAATGCATGTGCATTTAAGGGTGGATTGTAGAAATTAAGGGCGAAGATATTATGAGTATAGCTGATTATGTATTCCATTGAATTTACTGAAGTTCACACAATTAAGGAGGGTCGATTTGTGCGTGAAATGTATCCACCTCTAAAGAGCAGGCGTAAACTGAGGCGCACCTGAGACAGAAACACAGGTGTAGGCTCCAAAGATGCAGCAAGAATCACTGTAAATATTCATTAGTGAGTGCAGTGAATCAATAATTAAGACTGGATGTTTGTCATTGAAAATATTTGCAAAATAATTTATTAAATTAAGCAATGTCTCATGCAAAGCAGTGGGAACTGACTGAAATAACATGCTCAACCGTAGTGACAGTAAACACGTCTGAAGTTTAAAAAACAGAGTTGCCCCTTGTAAGAAATATGAGTAGGCTAAATACATTGAAAGTGCGTGTTTGTTTTGTTTATCCTGCAAAACAATCGCAGAAAAGAAACTAAAAAAAGGAAAAGAAAATCCCATACGACTTCTGTGACAAATACCCAGCCGTGCAAATAATTACGTTTCTGGAAGAAAAAGATTCCCCACACAATGCAATAAATGCAAGTCAAGCTCATTGCAACATTACATCTTGTCTTCGGATTAATTCAAATGACAACTTCCGCCATAGCTGGTTTATCTACAAATTTTTTTAAGGCATTTTAAAGTATGAGTAGAGCACAGTGCCTGCAACGCGATCAACTATTACACTCTAGTCTTTTTCAAACTGAGCACATTCCAATTTTGTTCTGGATGTGAAATAGTCCTGCCATATGTTTTTATTTCTCACATATAAAACTTTACATTTAGCTATACTGAATTTCATTTTTTATCTGCCCACTTCTGGATTCTGGTTACATTTTCTTGGATTACTTTAGTAGATTTCAAGCTGTTAGCTAAATATTCCTGTTTTGTGTCATCTGCAACTTAATGAATGCACTTCAATGTTTCTGCCAAGGTTGTGTATATTTTTATTTTTATTCATTTTTTAATCAGGGATAGTGCACATTAATCAACATCCATATCACTACCAATGTAAATGTGCCAGGGTTAGCTGTAACAATATAACTCAGTGTGATGAATAGCATGCCATTTTTTTTAAAGGCATTATACTAATAGTATCCTTACAGATACTGTATGTGCCCTATATTCAAAACAAATGATCCACTTGGAGACATTATTAATGTGTACAGATTTGCTTCGATTTTAAATAATATTTCTATTTAGTTTTAAAAATGTGGTAATTGGTGCAGATTCTGAGGGCTATAGGGAGCCTATTCCAGATTTGTGAGGCTCTCACTGAAAAGACATAATTTCCAAATGTACTGTGTCTGTATGGAACAGCATAGTCTCCTCTGGTTACTAACCATCAGTCCTTATTCTTAATTGTAATGTAAATACTTAGAGGAGGAGGAGCTAGTCCATTAAGAATTTTAAATATAAGGCACATATCTGTATATTGTTTAAAGCTGTCCATACTGAATAAGTTATGACTTTCAGTGTTTGTTTGTAAAGTGATTAAATGAGAATCCAAAATGATGCCAAGGTACTTAAAATGGTCCACTGTTGTTATGTGCTTTCCATTTATAGTCACATCTGGGTATGTAGTACTATTGGACCTCTCAGAAAAATGCAGACAGTTTTACTAGTGTTCAGGTGCAAACAAGAGTCAGTCCGGCACCCAGAAACACTGGTCATAGCTTTTGTTAATTTCTGAGCAATTTCTGACCTGCTTTTCCCATGAACAAACAAGATTGTATCATCTACATACATTTGAGTATTCACTTGTGGACAAATAAGTGGCAGATCATTCATGTAAACACTGAACAGAAGAGGTCCCAGTATTGATCCTTGGGGAACTCCACAATAATTATAGAGAAAGTCTGACTGACTATGCCCCATATTTTGGACTCTATGAGTTAAATAGGATTGTATCCAATTAATTGCTTCACTAGAAATATTATATTTATATCCACCCTTAAATATTATAAGAACAGCTTAGTTAGAAGCGCATTATGATTTACAGTATGAAATGCATTTTTTAGATCCAGAATACTGCACCAACTTCACAATTTAAGTCCAGTTGTGATTTAATACCCTCTTTCTTATATTGGTATAATATTTTTCCAATTTCAAAAGATTGTCTCACAATACCTGCATGTGGTTTGCACATGATCTCATGTAAGTCACACGCACAACACACATAACATAAATCATGAGCTGGCTAATTTCCTTTACCATGGACCTGAGGCACTAGAAATATTGGGCCTTCAAACAAAAAATAACTGGACACCAGAGGAGAGTTGCAGGTTAGGAAAATATTGGATCCTAATCTTTATCTTGGCTTTAGTTAAAACTTTAACTTAGTACATTATTCCGAAGAGGACTGATCAAAACTCGAACGCAAGAGGGACAAAATTAAAGGTTCCAGTACTCTGAATGGGCAGTGCAAACTTTTATTCCCCAAGGGGCCCCAAGGGAACGATTTTCTACTAACCTAACACTAACCCTAACCCTAATCCTAATCCTACCCCTACTTCTCACTGTAATTTTCTCCAACCCTAACCCTATGTCTAGCCACAGGAATTATCTCAGATATGTGATTTTTCTTTTACAGGTAAAGGACAATTTCCTTTGTTTGCTATATTTCTTGTGCATGACAGCGCCACCAGCTGGCAAATATGTGTTACATTTTATCAGAGGCAGGAGTTCACCAAGCCAAGAAATGCTATACTCCCAGTTTGGCAAGGCAGTGGCATAACAGTGAGAAGTTATTAGCGGTAAAAAAAAAAAACAAGTAAACAAATTAAATTGAATTAAAAAACCCTACCTAAAACAATATGGCAGCAGCCCCTGCTTGGACCCCAAATTCTTTCCCCCAAGGCCAATCATCCCATCTGTTTAGGAGGTGAACAGTTTTTCTTCCATTTGTGGGAAATGAGCCCAAAGTGTTTTCAGTCACAGATTATCTGAATCGGTACAAATCCAAAGCTGACAGCCATTAAACAATCTAAGAACACATGCACATTCATTTAATCATACAAGTCAGAATACTGTCAATGCAGATGGATACATATTCTGCTGCTCTGTTATATATTTTATAAAACTTTATTTAAAATGGGAATGAACTGAATTTTGTGATATTTGCCACACATGCTGTAATATAAGCATTCAACTTCAAGAAGGCTACTTAAAGTCTATTAAACACTATTGGCTGTATTACTTGTACTTGGCTTGTGTTCTATTTGAACAAATATTAATTTTGATAAGCCACTGTTTCATTGTTAACCAATTATATTTTATGAACTCAAATCAATCAAAGCAAACATGCACAAAGCTCTGTAAGATAAATCAGTAATTGTCTTTTGGGAAGGCCAGACTTGACAGAAATAATTGATTCATACAGTAGTTAGTGAGATGTCTTTAAAGAAAGTAAAACACTTTAGATTTATTTATTTATTTATTTATTCATTTATTTATTTATTTGGGGGTGACATTAGTTCAGGAGGTAGTACGGTCATCTGGCAGTCAGAGGGTTGCTGATTTGATCCTAACCCTATGTGTGTTGACGTGCCCCTGAGCAAGACCCCAAATTGCTTCCAATGAGCTGGTTGGTGCCTTGCATGGTAGCCTTTTGTTGTGTGTGTGTGCGTGTGTGCTTGTGTGTGTGTGTGTGTGTGTGTGTGTGTGTGTGTGTGTGTGTGTGTGAATGAGAGGCATTAATTGTGAAGCATTCTGCTAGCCTTATTTGCTGGAAAAAAACACTACATAAATGCAGTTCATTAAGTAATGCATATGTTTCATATTTTTTACACATCAAACAATTTGGTTTCTGTTATAGACACTCAGCACTACATTAGGTATTTATTAGACTATTTTTTAGACTCATTTGTCTTCTGCTGCTGTGGCCTATCAACTAAGAGGTTTGACATGTTGTGTGTTCAGAGATGCTCTTCTGCACACCACTGTTGTAATGTGTGATTATGTCACCTTCCTATCAGCTTTCACCAGTCTGGCCCTTCTCCTCTGACGTCTCTCATTAACAAGGCATTTCTGTCTGCAGAACTGCTGCTCACTGCATTTATTTTTGTTTTTTGCACCTATTCTTTGAGTGAGTGGGTGAATGAGTGAATGGGTGAATGAGTGAATGGGTGAATGAGTGAATGGATGAATGAGTGAATGGATAAATGGGTGAATGAGTGAATGGTGAATGGGTGAATGGGTGAATGAGCGAATGGGTGAATGGGTGAATGAGTGAATGGATGAATGGATGAATGGGTGAATGGGTGAATGGGTGAATGAGTGAATGAGTGAATGAGTGAATGGGTGAATGGGTGAGTGAATGAGTGAATGACTTGAGGAGTGTACCTTGATGTGATGTTTGATTTGGTTAAAGAGTCAGTGTGAAATAGTCTAATTGTAAACTGTGCAATACAACCACTGCAACCAGCACCATGTTTTTACAAACATATTCTAACGAAGAGAAGATACTTATTTCCATTACAACATACTTCAAAGGGGGAAAATAAATTAAAATTGCTGAGAATCATCAATTCTTTTGGCGTTATTTTGAGATAATAAGATCCATATCTCGGAATATGTATACTATAAACACAGTTATCTTTATTACAATCTGAATACAATCGTCTATAGTAAGAAATAATAAATCTTTATTTATATAGCACTTATGCAAACAAAAGTTGCAAAGTGCTTCTCAGAGATAAGACATCATAAAACTGTTCACAGCATTAAAACAATGAAAAAATGTAACTATAAATCCAAAAATCTAAGATAAAACAAAATAAAATACAGATGGTAAAAGTAGAAGAAGACAACTACAATTATAAAACGAATGCCAATTTGAATAAATGCACTTTCAAAAGTTTTTTTAATGAAAAACAGACTCAGCAGATCTAATAGTTGAAGAGACATTGTTGCAAAGGATGGGTGCTAGGCAACGAGTCTGGAGTGGGGAACAAAGTTCTCATTAATTTGATAATATTAAAATCTTATATTCTGATCATGAGATTAACTCTGAATTTCAGACCTATCCATCCATCCATTATCGAAGCATTTATTCCTGGTCAGGGTTGCTCGGGGTGCTGGAGCCTATCCCAGCATGCATTGGGTGAGAGGCGGGAATACACTCTGGACAGGTGTACAAATTCATCGCAGTTAAAACTTATCAAGAAATATGAAAACATTTTATAGACACTAAAAATATTTTCTGATAGTAAAAAAAATACGTATTTATCATAATCATCATGTGATTTCGAAATAAGATGCAACTTATTGTACAGTTGTCTCTGAGCTGATATTATTCAACACTAAGGACAAATATTTGAAAGCCTGAAGTATCTGGTGTTCAAGAAAAATTGGGCATAAATATTTTCTTCCACAAACACACAATGTCATAGGAAGGTTTTAGTTCAATCTTGTAGTGCTTTGAATCCTACTGTGTACTGGGGTGCAAGCATCATTAATGATGTTTTCAACCAGAAACACTGCAGTAGTATTCTCACAGGAACCATTATAGAAACACACAATTCATAGGTGTGTGTGTGTGTGTGTGTGTGTGTGTGTGTGTGTGCTTGTATGTGCGTGCGGTGTTGCCAAATGAACAGACACCCAGAGGTTTCTCGTATTCGCTTCCCTGCGCAGAATGTTGTCCGACGTGGTTTCGAGAGCACACTCTTGTGTACGGATGGAGCTTGTGCGTGAGTATGATTTCGTCCACACATGTGTGCATGTTCGTTAGTACTACACTAATTAGCCTGTGTGGCCTGGTTGCTGCGGCGACATGCTCCCGGGTTCCGTTGAGGAATGGAACACAGTTGACTGCAGCAGTTCGGAGCCCCCCTCCCCCCTTTCACTGTTACTAGGAGAGGGGAGAAGCTGCTCTATGTGTTCAGTGCTCAGACGGGAGCAGCCCTCACCCGTCAATCAACAGACAGCCCCCCCTTTCTCCACCCAATCCACCCAATCGCAGCCCCTGAGCTAGTGGAACTCATTGCTAATGATGCGCAAACAGCCTCTCTCATCTCTGGGCTTTTCAATCAGAACTGCCGGCCGTGCTGAGGTAGACAGAATTGATTAACACACCCGCACAGCCACGATACAAATAGATCCACAATTTACAAGTCAAACAGCGCCGCCCCCACCGGGCCCTCTCCCTCTGTGCTTCTGTGATTGTAGAAATCCAGCTAATGCATACACTGGAGCGCGGGGGGTTCTGCTGCAGACAAACACACACACACACACGCTCACACACACTCTCACACCTACACACACACACATGCACACATACACACACTCTCACACCTACACACACACACATGCACACATACTCACACACACGCTCACACACACTCTCACACATGCACACACACACATGCACACATACACACACACGCTCACACACACTCTCACACCTACACACACACACATGCACACACACACGCTCACACATACACACACTCTCACACATGCACACACACACACGATCACGTACACACACACACTCTCACACAATCACCCACGATCATTACATTGTATTACATTACAGGCATTTAGGGGATACTCTTATCCAGAGCAACGTACAAATCGAACACAGAGACAAGTGCAATGAGGATCACACACTCTCACATAAACACATACACACACACACTCACACTCACAGAAATACCCACACACACATACACACACACACTCACTGAAATACACACATACACATACACATACATACACACACACACGCACACACACCTTCATCCTCACAACACGTCTGACAGGGGGCCATTTGGGCAATCTGTCTGCCAATCAGCCTGTCAGCGTCTGAGTGAAAAGTGCCGGCTGACTGCTCCTGATGACATCTCATAGGAGCAGATACACAGGGATGAGAGAAGGGCAAGAGAGAGACTGAGAGAATGAAAGAAAGAGAGACAGAGGGAGAGAGAGGGAGCGAAAGAGGGAGAGAGAACAGACCAAGAGAAACATCAGAGGCTGAGAATTTTCCCTTTTTTTATCGCATACCATTTTTTCCCCCCTCTATACCCTGGTCGTCATGGGAACTGAGCCCCGTCTTGTTCCTATCGTTATGGTCAAACAGGCTACACCAATAGTGGCAGACGAGCAGCTGGACATCACAGATACTGCGCCACAAAGTACCATAGATCCTGCACCACAAAGTACCATAGATACTGCACCACAAAGTACCATTGATACTGCACCACAAAGTACCATTGATACTGCACCACAATGTACCATAGATACTGAACCACAATGTACCATAGATACTGCACCACACAGTACCACAGATACTGCACTACATAGTACCATAGATACTGCACCACTCAGTACCATAGATACCATAGATACTGCACCACACAGTACCATAGATACTGCACCACAAAGTACCATAGATACTGCACCACAAAGTACCATAGATACTGCACCACAAAGTACCATTGATACTGCACCACAAAGTACCATTGATACTGCACCACAATGTACCATAGATACTGAACCACAATGTACCATAGATACTGCACCACACAGTACCACAGATACTCCACTACATAGTACCATAGATACTGCACCACTCAGTACCATAGATATGGCAGCACATTCTACCACACACAGCAACACACACAGCACAGGCACTGAACCACAAACCTAGGACCATTCATATTTAGTTTTTCATTTATTTCATTTATTCATTTAGTGGATTATTTTTGTCCAAAGCGTTTAACTTCCTCAACAACTGAAAAGCATCAAATCCATAAATGGCAAAACACTTACATGTAGCACATTCACAAGCAAAACTGTCATCATAGTCATTGTTTTCGGGTGCAAAAGAGGGACATGGAAGAGGAAAAGGACTAAGGTACGATCTGAAAATGTACGTTTTCAGTCTGCATCATAGACAGTGCATACTGCATATGCTATGGCTACATCAATGTCATCCATACATACAAAGTACGTAACATACAAAAGCATAAACCCAGATCCTCCTGATCCCTTCCCCCTTCACACATCTCATCTCTGTAGGACTCAGAAACAGTTAATCCTGTTATCGACAGAACCGATCTGCACCTGGGGAGAGAGAGCTGTCCTAATCCCGGAGGTTACAGATGAGGAAGAGGGGGAGGAGGAGGAGGAGGAGGAGGAGGGGGAGGAGGGAGAGAGCCTCGTGCTGAACACAAGAATTATGGGCAGCGACAAAAAACTGAGACCAGGGATAAATATTCACAGGAACAAAAAAGTGAGAGAAGGAGAGAGACAGAAGGGGCGAAGAGAAAAGAAGGAACCCTTTATAATGGGGTTTGTGGATCCTGGTCCCTCAATGCCGCGACACCCATTCATTACCAGGCGGAGGCCGCGGCTCAGCCGTTCAGATCTCATTTGGATAAGAGGCGGGGCTGCGCACAGGAAGCCGGGCTGTTATCGCCAGAGGCCACGGAGCCCGGCTCTGAATGAGCCCGGAGGAGCCCATTAATTAGGCCTCCAAAGCCTCTCCGCTCCTTAAGCGTTCGATCACAGAGCCATCGGCCGTGGATCACAATACCGCACACAGGGCCCCTCCGCTCTCCGCCACGCGGAGAATCACGCTCCGCACAGATACACGTCCGTATCTGCGCGTGAATAAAGGCATGAATTAATGGCTGTGTCAGACGCCCGGTTCGTTGCGAGGGCTTATTGCTTCATCCTTATTCCAGACATGTCCACTGGCTTGTTTTTTTGGGGGGTTTTTATGTTGGATTTTTTCCCCCCGGTGACATTCGGGACATTGGAGTTAGTATTCCTCCGTCAGCACGCTGGGAGAAGTTGATTTCCCAGGATGCATCAGTGCGGCGTCGTGTTTCGACGCGGTGGAGGAAAAGCAACAAGCTCATTTACATTACAATCGATATTCTGAATTCGGAAACTGTCCGGGAAGCGCAGGACATGGGGAGAAACGGCAATGTCTTATTAGTCGTCCGTCCTCCGCGCGCGCGGTTCACCTCGACGAGGTGTCACCGAGGAAGACATCCCGCTCTACGTGCGAAGGCAACGCTGGAATTCATAAAAGGCATAATTTCACCAGGTTACAACCGCCGAC
Organism: Conger conger; assembly: GCF_963514075.1. Lineage (NCBI taxonomy): Eukaryota > Metazoa > Chordata > Actinopteri > Anguilliformes > Congridae > Conger > Conger conger. The sequence goes on along the minus strand of NC_083762.1, from coordinate 15,384,679 downwards.
TGAACCCACACCTTGTTCAGCCTTGAGGAGACACTTTCTGCATCAGGTAATCAAATTACTGGGTACCTGTGGAAGGTTCACAAGAAAATAAATCGAGGGCAAGTGTCTATTTAGATGTATTTATTTCATATTTATATTTGTTCTTTTATTCATTCATTCATTTAGGCCGCAGGAGCACATACAGTATTTCCCCCATGTTATATGAATATGCATGTATGCAATATTTGCATATGTTCTTATTCATCTTTATTTTATTTTGCGTTAGGTTTTTCATGTGAGATTGTAAGTAATACTTTGGAATTGTTTGTGGCAAAGGTCCAATAGACTCGTCCATCCTTGCGTATACGCTTGTATACAACTGCAACATAAGACCGTTGACTTGCGTGCGCTTGGTCCATTCAACTACACATTTTCTCCTACACGCTCAGTGAAGGTACAATGGAGATACATTATGTGCAGCTGTGTTCATCTAGAATCATCACACAAATCGTTCACAAATAGAAATAGGTCACTGATGGCATAATAAATCTATTACAAGAATGGACTGATTTTAGTGATTAGAAGGGACTCACAATGCAGTCTGGGGCTTCAGTTAAGGCCAGTAGCTGGACAGTGGTTATGTTATACTAGTCACCAGATCAAGCAGAATTTCTACAAAAACCATCGTCTTTGCCCAATCAATGACCATATGTTACAGTTTTCGTACAGACTTTAATAATGAAGACCAAAAGTAAGAATTCATGTACGTATATTTGAATATCTGTAGCCATGACATATTGATTTCTTTTTCTACACACATTTCTCTATGCTCTGGGACCAAATGAGACAAGATTTTTCAGGATTTTCTGTCTCTGCTCGACTGCGTTCACATGAACACGCTCATTAAAATCCCTCCAGCTTTTCTCGGTCTCTTCCATTCTTTCCTCGTACAAAAATCTGCTTTAAAGCTTCTGTTATTCCAGCGTTCCCGAATGGGAAATATCCGGATATACGTGAAGCTTTATCTCAGGCTTACCTGGCTGATGGGAAGACTGGCATCGTTGGGTCTGTCTAACATCAAGCTTTCGCATTGGTCTGTCAATATTTCACAGTATGATGCGATACTGGGGAAACGTATTACAGCATACAGGATCTTTTTCTTTTTCTTCTGCGGGCGACATCGGCTCAGGTGTTAAGAGCAGTCGTCTGGCGGTCGGAGGGTTGCCGGTTCGATCACCTGCCTGAGCTGAGTTGAAGAGTCCCTAAGCAAGACACCTAACCCCCAAATGCTCCTGATGAGCTGGTCGGTGCCTTGCATGGCAGCCAATCGCCATTGGTGTGTGAGTGTGTTTGTGAATGGGTGAATGAGAAGCATAAATTGCACAGTGCATCAATTGCCCCCCCCACACACACACACACACACACTTTGGAGGGCAACTTTATTAATTCAGTTATTACATATGTTTGTGCATGAATCCTCCTGTCCACCATCCAAACACAATGACACAAAAAAACACAACCTTTTTTTTCCCCTTCTCTCTTCTCCCAATTCTGTTCTTTCTCTCTGCCTTCTCCTCCTCACTCCCCAAACCCTGACCGACCACCCCTGTGGGGACAACTCCATTCATATTATCTATCATTCTACAGTGCTTCTTTTTTTCTTTATTACACCTTAATGATCATCACAATCTTCTTCTACCTTCTACATTCATTGTAATTGGCTTATTTATTTCACGTCTTTATTTAAATATGATTATTTACTCCCAATATTCAGCCTCCCTCACTCTTTTCCATAGCACACACAGTCTTCATGGGAGATGGGATTTCGCCAAATGGCATCTCTCTCAGGGCACATTTTATTTTATTTTATTTTCATTATTATATGTCCAGCACCTGTTTTGTAGCTTCTGTGTGCGCAGGCGCTGACGTGTTCAGCAGGCTGAAGATTCTCCAGGAGCGGTCGTTACTCACAGCCTTGGCACTTGGCATCAGTGACGCCGTGCGTCCTCGTTATTTAGCGTTTGGTTGTGCGAGGGCGGATGATGGGGCACGCCTGCTGTTTTACAGCACCCCCCCCCTTTCACACACACACAACCCTTCACTCTTCAGTGTGCTAACACTCTGCTCTGGCCCTGCAACTGCTCTTTATTTTATTACCTTTTTTCATTTTATTAACCATTTACTACGTAGCTCTTATTGGGTAAATACCCGGAACTTGGTATATTCTTGGCGGCACGGATGGTGCGGTGGTTAGCACTGCCGCCTCACAGGAGGGAGGTCTGGTTTCCTCCCACAGTCCAAAGACATGCAGGTTAGGCTGATTGGAGAGTCTAAATTGCCCGTAGGTATGAGTGTGTGAGTGAATGGTGTGTGTGCCCTGCAATGGACTGGCGACCTGTCCAGGGTGTATTCCTGCCTTTCGCCCAATGCATGCTGGGATAGGCTCCAGCCCTCCTGCGACCCTGTTCAGGATTATCCAAGATAATGGATGGATGGATGGATGGTATATCCTTTGAGTTCAGTGGTACAATGAAACAAAGTACCATGTGAAGTACTATGTCAGTACGTTCCGTCGTACTTACCTCTGAAATCTAAATAGTTGCCTAATAACTACCTGCTATTTACCCAGTAAGTACAATGTAATTAACGGGCTGTAAAACAATGTGTTACCCAGTAATTCTGTTCCGAAGCAGTCAGCGTTTCAGAGTTCCAGACACCGTTGTTCTGCAAAAAACTGCAGCAAATCATATTTTTGTCCCCGTCTTTACATAAGACATCGTTCACCGGCGAGCGCAGCGAGAGCTCCGGGGGTTTGAGCGGCTTGTTTATTGACCGCGGCTCTCGCGCTTTACGCCCGTTGTCCCGCGAGCACACGTTTTTTAAACTCTCCACTTCTTCAGTTTCTTACAGGCTGGACACGGTGACTGATGCCATTTCCCTCGGGTGCCACGAACAGTCCCATTAATCAACGTCTTGAGGTACGCAGCGACGTGTTGGGACTGATTTGCGCAGAAACACATACACGCGCGCACACATAAACAAGCGTGGTCCAGAAAACATACACGTAAGCATTTTCACAAGCACACGCACTCATACCACTCGTACACACACATGCACACGCGCAGACGGACATGAACATGCAAGCACGTTCAAAAACATGCACATGAGCATTTTCACACGCTCACACTCTCATGCACACACAAAACCACGCGCACACACACACATGCAAATACAAATAAATACAAACACACACAACTTCCAAGGTTGAAGTGATTGATGTGGCTCAGGGCTCAGGGCTCAGGGCTCAGGCAGGAGAATGATTGACAGACAGAGCAAACGGTGTTTCTCTCCCCTCAGACCCTGGGGCCCAGGCGTGGTGGGGGGGTCGGGGGGGTTTGGGGATGGGGGCGGTTGAGACACGTGAGTTATGTGGGGGTTCTATAATCAGGAGTGTAAATTACTTCCAGGTATCAGCCAGAGTGGTGTCGGTCATGCTAATGCCCCCGCCCCCCCTCCCTAGTCCAGGAAATGAACTGGAAAGATGGAGTCGAGATCCACACAGAAGGAAGGAGCCGAGAACACACTGTACTTAAAGGTCCACTGTTGGGTTATGGCTTACGGCCCCCTCCGGGAGATGAGCTCTTGCTGCAGTTGTGAAAAGAATGGACTGCACGTTCAGAGACGCACTGCTGTTACCTTTACAATACAGGGTGCTGCAGTCTCTGTGATGCCAAATGTGTGACTTTGAGACCTTTTTCTTTTTCAGGGAACTGTTTTGGTATACGTGGTTCTGCTTTTATGATTAGTGCACAGAAAAAGAAATCATCTGAAACTGCTTTTAAAAGTGACGTTCCTCTTGAATGAGAAGGACATGCACAATAAGCCATGGGTGGTTAGGTCAGGGGTGATCAGTCTTATCCAAAAAGGGCCAGCGTGGGTGCAGGTTTTTGTTGTTTTTCTGTTGTTTTTGTTTTAGGCCAGCACTACGGCACCTGATTCAACGAATTATCGAATCCTGGTCTTCAACAACACCCTTGACAGACAGAAACAGGTGTCTTACTGCTGAGCTAAAAACCAAAGCCTGCACCCACACCGGCCCTTTTTTGGGGATAAGACCAGGCCCCCCCTGGGTTATGTACCTGTGGCGGCCTGTAGCGTAGTGGTTAAGGTAAATGACTGGGACACACAAGGTCGGTGGTTCTAATCCTGGTGTAGCCACAATATGATCTGCACAGCCGTTGGGCCCTTGAACAAGGCCTTCAACCCTGCATTGCTCCAGGGGAGGATTGTCTCCTGCTTAGTCTAATCAACTGTACGTCGCTCTGGATAAGAGCGTCTGCCAAATGCCAATAATGTAATGTAATGTAATGTTATGTACCTGTGCTTAAGTCTCAGACGGGTGCCGCCCGGCCAGCTGAATCATTTCGGGTTCGGGTTCGGGTTCAGCGAGGAGCACCCGAACGCAACCGGGGGCGGTTCCGCGCTCAGCCGAGCACCTCGGCCCCTGATTAGGAACGGGACGGTGCTCCGAGGCCCGGCCAAAGTGCACGTCCCCGTCACGGCTGATTCTGGGGCGCGAGACACGCGGCGTGCGAGTCCGCGAGACCGTGACGAGCTGCGCCGAAAACATTTATCCCGTCCAGGCTGCTGTAGGACCGCGCTCTCTCCTAGCGCCAGCCGCAGAGGAGGCACAGCTCCTTCTGACAACTCGGAGGATGAGTCAATCTATCACCGCTGCCCTGACAACACTCAGCTTAAAAAAACAAAGAGGAAAAACAACACCCAGGCGATGGAGAAAGTGCTGATATCACTGCAACGACAGAGCTCCCTCCAGACCCTCTCTATCCTGTACCCCGCACTTTTCCTTTGAGGCGAATATGATTGTCTTATACGCCAAACCTTAAACCGCCGCTGACGTCTTCCGTACAACTCTCTGCCTAGTAGCTTCCCCCCCCACCCCGCCATCCCCCGCATTTTCTACCCAAAATGTACCCAAAAAGTTTGCCCAGTCCTGCTGCTCAGTGTCCACAGTCGAAGACGGAGAGTAAACACAAGCGCACACTCTCCTGTGAGTCACACAATCTCGCCGGCTGCTTCGTTTCGCACTGCGGCCAAGCTCACACAGACACGGGTTGCAGGAAGACACTTCACGTGCAGCTTTAACAAGCAGACTGCAGGCACCCTGTTGGCCAGTAGGGGTCATTAGAGAGCAACCAGATCCTCCCTAACCCTGGGCAGGGCTGCTACGAATGATACGCTCTGCTGGAGGGCCTGGCCCTGCATTACAGCAGTGTCTTTAACAGGGTGATCCACCTGCTCTAGAGATTCAATCTGATCTAGGTTCATATTACATTCTCAATGATAATTAAGAAGAAGAAGAAGAAGAAGAAGAAGAAGAAGAAGAAAAATAATGATAAGAAAAGTAGAAGATGACTGTTGATAATTGAGGATATGAATCATAAAATAAATGATCACAACCATCAGCATCATCAACATCGTCATCATCGACCTCATCATCAACATCGTCATCATCATTAGCATCTTCATCATCATCATCATCATCATCATCATCGTCATCGTCATCAGTATCAACAAGAGCAATACACAGAATACAAAGGAATCCTTAGTCACGTCTCTCTTTTCTTGGCAGTGGGTCTGCGGATAAGAAAAAAAGAATATAGGAGAGAGAATATTATATTAGTATTCCTAAGAAAAAGCTCTGCCGCAGGGGACCCCATAAGAAAACAGCATGCAAGTGCAGGTACAGGAAGTCGAAATGTGTGTGTATAAAAACACACTGTGTTCAGGCCTTCAGAAGTGCATACGTGTCCCTGAGCAGGATATTTGTGTGTAAAAACCATTGTGTTCAGGCCTTCAGGAGTCCCTGACTCTCTCCCCTTGTCACCTTGCATCATTACTGTGCATTTAGTACCTGCCTCAGTAAACCTCAGTGAACACAGACCCACATCTCACCGGCTTTCCTTTAAAAGACACGTTCTGTCAGCGCCATTTCAGCGCTGCACCGACATCAGCGTTAGTTATTTAAATAACAGGGGATCCGCGGGGACAGGTTTAATTCTGAGAGCAGTCTGTAGCGCCTTCATTAAACCCTCCATCACACACCACGGGATCTCTGGGCCTCTCTCAGCCAAGGCTGGAGATGAAGGAGAGAAAGAAAGAGGGGCCTCGGCCAAGGACTCTTTTCTCCGCTACACTTTTCTGTAATAATTTGTTATTTAGCAGAAGCTTTTATCCAGTGTGACTTATGGTTGATTAGACTCAGCCGGGGACAATCAATCCCCTCTGGAGCAAAGTGGGGATAAAGGGTCTTGCTCAAGGGCCCATCAGCTGTGTGGATCTTATCGTGGCAATACTGTGGCTTGAACCACCAACCTTCCAGGTCCCCGTTATGTAAATTAGCCACAAGGCTACAAGCTGCCCCTGTTTCCATGAGACCCGCTAAATTGGACAGCTGAAGGCTCCCACTTATATAAAATTGCTAACTGACACCTCAATCCAACACCCAGTGCAGTCTGCATTGCTGTGCCCATTTAACTCACTAGTGTGCTGTAAGACATTCTAAAGGTCAATTACTATAGATCCATATCAGACACAGTACAATATTTAATATGAAGGTTAATACATTCATTCATTCATTCATTATCCTAACCCGCTTATCCTGAACAGGGTCGCAGGGGGGCTAGAGCCTATCCCAGCATACAGTGGGCGAAAGGCAGGAATACACCCTGGACTGGTCGCCAGTCCATCGCAGGGCAGATTAATACATTTAAATAAATTTTTCTAGCTGATAACACAGTTGGTATAACCACCCCTCAATCTCACAAAGTCAGAGGCGTTTGTGCTTTGGGTCTACACACACACACCTGCAATGGTGAAAATTGTAACGCCTTATTTTAAAGCCTGTTCAATACATTGTACTTACTGGGTAAATACCAGGTACTTATTAGGTAACTATTTTCATTTCAGAGGTAAGTATTATAAAAACAGGCTGTAAAACGTATTTACATGTGGTCCTTAGTACTTACCGCTAAAAATCTAGGTAGTTAACTTGTAATTATACAAGTAACTGTGTACTTACTCAGAAAGTACTACGTCATTAATGAGCTGTTAAATGAAGCGTTACCAAAAACATTTGTAATAAAGTAATAAGTAATATACACTCAGTGAGCACCTTAGTAGGTATTTATTAGACTTATTTTTAGACGTATTAACTCTTCTGCTGCCGTAGCCTATCCACTTCACGGGTGTTTCTAGTGCAGGTATAAGACAGAGATCAGTATCTAGTCCTGATTCCAGGCTTTTGATTGCCTTTGGAGTCGGTTACTGCCGTTTGTCGACACACGGACAATGGGTTGTGCCAGTGAGAGTGAAGTAAGCCATTATGAGCCTGAGAAATAAGAGAAGAAAAAACAGTCAGGGAACGAGGCTAAACTGGAGGCTTACTGAAATAAATTGGATATAACTGTACCGGTACTACGAGATGAGATGAGGATCTCGGGTGTTAAAATCCAGGCTGGAGGAGAGCTGAACTCAAGGACAAAGGCATTACCTGGGAAAGGCAAATAATCATAAAAAACAGAAACAGGCTGAGCGACCCAGTGAAAAGCTGACATTTTCACACTGTTCAGAGGAATTACTCACCCAGATACCCCCCTGAATTCCAAACGACATTCAGAACAAAACAAAAAAGTGCCGCATGAGAACGAAGCAACGTCGGGCAAAATAAATGCTGTTCACAGTCCAACGAAATGTTAATTATTAAAAAATATTAATAATATGTGTAGCCCGTATTGTAGTTTATGCCTGCATTCCACAACTTCGCACCTGACAGACTGCTGGGATTTTTTTTTTTTTCACCCTAAAATCAACAACCGATTCTGACCCCAAGAGGCCAAGGGGAGGGAACTGTGTGCCCAACAGCTTTCATTCCAGCTGAGTGCAGCATAACAGGAAGGAGCATTAAATACCCCTGCATTATAGCACACTAATGCCCATTGAGTACCTGGGCTAGCTCTTCTGTTTCATATTCCCAATGCTTTTACATCACTCCTTTCTGTTCTTCTGACCCATCTCAGATGCAGACCTGGGCCAAATCTGTAGTTGTTTTGGACTCAAGTACTTTCATACACTTTACTGAGCTCGTCTGGTGTACCGGAACCCATAAAACACTCTCAAAAAGTGCAAACCCCACCTCCTGATCCTCTTGGTTGGCTCAATTGCCCCAGGTAAGATCAATCAAGCACATAATAGTATTTGAATCCAAAGCAATTACGTAATTAAGCTTGGTCTGCAAATGTGGCCACTAACAGTTGACACTGGCCCCTCAACCTAAAGGACTGAGTAAACACGCCTTGTTTTGGCATAGTATGTCAATCTCTGAATACAACTCACATGATGCAATAATTATACTATGAACATATAATCAAGAGAATATACACAGATCTTTCCATGTTTAATAAATTATCTGTGTCTGTGTTCACTTTCACTTTCAAAATACATTCCACAACCACTTGGGAAAAAAAATAGTAACATCAAATTCAGATTTTTGTATGTTTTAACATCCGCTATCTCACTGTATTTATGACTGCATTAAAACATCAAAGCAAATTTACCTCGGAGCAATATTTGTCTTGGTGGATGCTTATGAAAGTGGCTGCTTTGCTTCAAAGCACCCATTTTCATAAACATACACCAAGACAAATTCCAAATTGCTTTGTCAAGCAAGTCCAACAACATCATGTGGTTCACAATGACCTGAATTCATCATTCGACATAATTTAACTAGAAACGTATTCCAAAGCTAAGTAACACGAACCACAACATTGTATTTGTGTTTATTAAAAGCAGTTTTTCAAATTATTCAAATCACAACAAAAAGATTGCTTGAACTGCAAGCCGAATCTGGAGCTCGAATCTGAACGTTTATTTTCAACCCCAACGGTCTCTAATTTGCATATTTGTGTGAAAACGTGCCATTTGTCATGGACGTGCGAACACAACGCGAGGACCGAGCCTGCTATTTACCAGAGTGAGAAACGAGCCAAAGAAGCGCACAAAGACCGAGACCTGTCTGATGTTCACAGGTCAGAGGAGATCTGCCAGAGCGGACGTAACTGATGCCATCAATACTCCTCTCCCATAGCAACACGCATCCCATGGGAGTGATGTCACAGCCATCTTTCAAAAAAATCACTGTATGAGATTACCGGCTTCTAGGAAACTGCTGCCACTGCTGACTGCACATTCACCGTCACAATTTTAGAAAGCTCAGAGCTAGGATAAATATTTCAAAATGTGAAATGGACATTTAGACATTCAGAGGATTATCTAATCCAGAGATACTTACAAAAGTGTATGCATAAAGGATCAGCCAATCAGCAGGGCCGATGGCAGGTCATCACTGTCAGAACCAATAGTAGTAGTCGGTACATAGATTTGCAATACAACGTTAAATGCCCTAGAACGGTGATGGACAAGGCGGGCCATCCCGGGTATCCGTTCTGGGTTTCAGACCTACTTCTGCTCTAACTTATTTAATTAGCCCAATCATTCACACGATCTGTCATTTATAGCCACATTCTGTGATATAAACTGCAGCTGATAAATGTTCTCGCCTCGTAGCATTTTATTGTGGTCAAACGTATGCATATGGTGCATGTGGCTAATTGGCTGATGGAGCCAGGATAACTGGTGGCAACAAAATCCTGCATACGGGGATGGAGTTGCCCGTCCCTGCCCCCGAAAGAAAGGGAGATTAAGCAGCACGTTGGTTTGAGTGTATGGTCTTAAATGTAGCAAGCCCATAATAAACACTGAACGTTTAGTGTTCGCTGAGACTAGATTCACAAACATTACTCAACCCTAAAACTGTTTTACTTCTCCAGGTGTTAAGGGCTCCGCGTTTGCGCCTATTCTGCTGGTCCAGAAAGTTCTCAGAGATCATACAGACCACCTCGATTAGAGTACAGAGAGCAATGGATATTTTTAGCGTATGATTTTATTCCTTTTTTTAAATGGGCGTAAATAAGCAGGCTCATAAAAAAGGAACATGAACGTCATTTCGTTGAATATTCTGTTTGTAAATCAGTATCAAATATTTAAATGTTATGTGCCAGGACGTTCAGGCTGTGGCGTCCATTTTGTGATGGCAACACTGCCCTCTGCTGAATGTTTTTGTGGGTGTATCTCTGTTACTTGGATAATCCACACGACCCGCAATATTTTACATTTCCAACCATGACATGCTGTTGCAATTAAACAAATCCCACCAGTACGGCAATTTCAAACAAACAGGTTACGTGAAAGTGATAATTTGTTACATTTTAAAGAAATAAATAAATTCCTGGGCAACGCTACTGCAAATTATGTGTTGCCCAGTAAGGGCTACCAGCCAGAATTAGCATTGACAGGTTGGGATCGGACTATCGGGCCCCATCAGTGTACTAGAACGGTTCCATAACAGGATACGCCACCCAACAGGATGTCAGGATCTAAGAAGGGTACGTTCCACATCAAGGCCAAGTCCGTTCCAGCCCAAGAGTCACTGGGGCAGCAAGGTGGATAATACATAATTATAAAATAATAAGTAATAACCGTTAAAAATTTAATAATTTTAAAAAGACCGCACCGGCGCCCCTTTACCAAGCAGTGCGTGTGCGTGTGTGTGGTCTGAAGATAGATTGCAGGTACGGTGGAGCTTTCAGTGTGCGCGAGGCAAGCGGCAGAGCCTTGAATCGGATGAATGCTCTAATTGGCAGACCGGAGAAAGCTGATGAGACTCGGGTTTGGAAAGGTTGAATACCAGTCGGGCAGCCGCGTGACATTGAATATGCGTATTCAGGCCTGCGAAGTAAGAGGGAATTAATTATTAATCAGTCGGTGAATAGAGTTTAAATCAGCACACTAGAAACACTGAGTGAATCTGTCTGGTAAATCCCAAAGCCATGAGAAAACTATTTTTTAAATTCAAATCAAGGCTTTGATCAGTGAGTTTTTCCGCAGTAGCATCCAGGTGCTGCTCATTTTGAAGGATGAACAGGGAAATTAGTCTTTTTCTTCCCAATTTTGACGGAAATAAATATTTTTAGGCTCAATCTTTTCTGCCAAGAAAATAGCGCAACGAAACCAGCGCTTGATGTACACGGTTGTAAGACGAAGAATTGTGCAGAATACTTATAATTTGCCATCATGAAGCCTGCCCTAAGGAGAAGATTAACACAGTGTTGGACAGAAAATACACATTCTGCAGGGAGTTTCTAAGGAAACTATCTTTCACAAACAAGTGCCCTAGATATAGTTTTGTTCTTTAAGGTGCCAATTCACACTTGAGAGCCACTCTCAAAAAAAAAATCCTATTCTACAATGGGCTAATGCAGTTAAGCACAGTACGGAGTGACAGGTAATTAAAGGTGCAATAGGTAATTTCAGACTCAAACACCCTCAAACCATCCCTCCCCCTTCTCTGTGAACACGCTGAAGTTGAAACGCCATTGACTGTGGCAATTAGAACCAATTTTCAACAAATGCACTTGAATTATTGTACAGCTGTACATTGTTTTGGTACAGTGTCAGTCCGTCTACTGTATATTTTGAATCCCAAATCTAAACACAGGCAGAGGGTGAGTCAGCATGTCAGTGAGCCTTTTTCAATGATAGGAAGGGATTGTAACAATGTTTTAACACACAGATCTTATCTGTTTTACCTGTAAGGACAGAACGGAGTGACAGTTAATTAAGCGCATTACCAGCTAATGTGCTAATTACAGTGGCTGCAGCTGAAGGCATTCTCCTTCAGCACCTGCTAAAAAGGATGACCATCTCCGCAGTTCAACTCCTCAGCCATGAAAAGATTACAAAAAAGCGACTCTCCAAAGGGATAAGTGCGCCCTCTCACCCACCTCTGATCCATACCTGCATCGCCTATGCAGGTGCAGGTGAGCAGCTTTGTGTGTGAAATAAAACTAGTAGCAACAGCACCTACTCTCCCAGACTGCGCAGGCATTTAGAAAGGAGTGCAGGTTACGGCATTCCTCACAAGAGCCATCTGAGAAAGATCCGAGACACTACAGTTAATCGTACAATATTTCATCCTGAAAGAAAGGCAGTTTCTTTTTTCTTCCACATGGCCATGGAGAGCAACTGACACACATTTATATTTAATCAATCTGACAAACACTCTCAACCAGAGCTCCTTGCATGGCTAATATGTTGATTTAAAAGTAACACCTATTACATGTACCTGTTGCATGTACAACACGGATGGCTACGCTTCCTGATTGCAGTGCTCAGCTGTGTTCTCGCGGTTCTACTGAGCGTCTCAGAAGGTCTTTTGTTCCAGCAGCGGTCAAATTTTTTTATGAACACTTCGAAGTGATTCAGGGCAACTTCCAGCTGCTCGTCATGAGAGATAAGGCTTTTTACAATGTTGTTGCACTGGGAACATAATGTTTGTATTTTGTGTGTGTGGCGATGTGGTGGCAACGTCGAGGATTCTAGTTCCGGTTAAAAACAAAATGGAGGCCAAATTACTGAGAAATCTATTGATAAACAAACCCTCACTGTTTCAAACAGGACTATGGTTCTTGGTGACTCACGTAGTTGCAGTTCCACATTTCATTAAGTTCTCTTCTGCCACGATCGCGGATTCTGACGGCGGTTCCATTCATGTCCGCCGAGACCTCAGCGCAGGTCCTCAGGGACGTCTATTCAACTGATCTTTTCAGCGCTGTATATTATCCCGCCAATTTACTTCCGCACAATGGCCTTGCAGGACGGTCGCTCAGTGTGTTAGCTCTGGGGCCAGTTTTTCTGCCCCCACTGCGTCTCTGTGTGTTGCAGCCTTACTTACCTCCAGCTCGAGTGGCGATTTTTCTAGCCGTGCTAATGTCACCTTCTGCTGCTAAAAGCGTAGGCTCGACTTTAATTGTAAAATTGGCACTCAAGACATTAGGAGTGGGGAACATAGACCTTTTAGGCAATTTATATTTGACATTTTGGCTACACTTTAGATGAGGCTGCAGTAACTGATGCTTCGTAAAATATTAATAAGATGAATTATTACCTTCCGTAATATCGTGATTAATACATAGTTACACAATTAAACACACTCATCTCAGTACAGCATCTAGAAACCTGAGGTATAATGTTCTCTAACTTCAACTGACGCTAAGTTAATAACATGACACAAGAAATGTATTTGTATGTACTGATGATAAAGTATAACCTCACATTGCTCCAGGGGGGATTGTCCCCTGCTTATTCTAATTAAATTGCTTTGGATAAAAGCATCAGTTAAATAACACATTTGTATATAATGTACTCGTATAAGATATATGCTGCTCATGCATACAGTATATACAGTATATACACATGCAATACTAAGGACATGCTATGACGTGTGGTCATAGAAATGAAATGACTGGCGAAACGCAGAATTTCAGGGTTGTGTTAAATTTTATTTGGTATTTTCTCTTTTTTTATGTTCCACAGGTTAAACCTCATAAAAGTATTTAAAACAAAGTTAAACACAAACACATACTGTCTGTGCACACACACACACTCACACACTTTCTCACGGTCTTTCACACACGCACACACGCACACACACACACACACACTCACTCACACACATAAATGTAGATCAGGCCCAGCCCAGATTTCACAAACAGAGAACAGGACACAGCCATGAAGGCTTTCCTCAAAGCCCGGCCGTCAACATTTTATTCATATGGGTAAGAAACTAAATCTGGAATCTATTATCCAGGCTTTGAGGATCTGCAACACTTTTATACAGCCTGTGCTTAAATATAAAATATATTCAACAGAGGAATATTTCACAAACAGAAAGTAAGCAAGTATTCCACCAAGATAGAGTTTATGGCCACCATTCTGAGGCAAGATGGCGGGCCGAAAAAGAACTGACCAATCGGACAATCTTCCATTTATGTGAGAAGAAACTTCAGTAAACACTTTTGTTGTTGTTGTTGTTGTTTTTTTTGTCTTTTTACATATGTGTGATTAACTCACTTTTCAAAAAAAAGTTATCCATAGCACAGGTGAAAAGTCCAGGGGTCAGAAATTAAAAGTCCTGCCATGCATTTCTCAGCCAGCTGATTTCACTAATTAGTTCTGCCTCCTAGCTGACGGTGTGCTAATTAGCAAATCCAGGTGATTTAAACAAATACCGGGGAGGACTTTCACTTTTTGGACCTGGATTTTACACGTCTGTCACGGGCATAGCCGCTTGATTATGCCAAACCTATTTCCACATAACTTCAGGAGGCCGACCGGTCTGTTATTTTGCAGCAAAACGTCCATATTGGGAGCCTGAGAAACAGAATGGCAGGAGCACAGACTCAGCTAACCTTAAACATTTCCTGAACGGTGAAGAAGATACTGGTTGGATTTCAATTTGGCAGTGAGATGATGATGTGATGTTGTGATTGCAATGTTCCTTTGAACATTTTATGATGTCAAACAAGTTCGGTCACAGAAAAAATGTTCCAGACAAAAAGTTTACCTGCCATAATGATTGTCTAGTCAAACAATCAAGCACTTTCCAAACTGAAGTGCTGAAATTGCAGATCTGTTTAATATTGCTGCAGTTCCAAATAAAATTTATATGAACAACCATCCATAATTAAAATTATTTGTAAAAATCGTAATGATTACCCAAATGTTTTGGAAATGTTCTGTGAACCACAAACTGTGAACTGGGGTAGCGCTCCTCTATCTTGGTAGATCACATGAGTCATAATCATATATTTCAGTATGAAGGCCTGCGAGGGCCGAGTGTCCTTTGTGATTTGGGCACTCCAGCACCGTGCACAATGTGCCGCTTCGTCCCTCTCCTATACAGAAGCACAAAGAGGTGACGAGGAAACGACCGGCCAATAAAGCGACGACACTTTCCGTTTGAACTGTGAAAGCAGGCCCGCTATGTTTGTCCCCTACGGGCATCCGTATGAATGTCTTTGTCTTTAAAACGCCAGTGAAGACCGAATAGAGAAGTAGAGATGCTAGAAAATGAACCACTTCACGTTCTCACAGGGGCCGGAGCTCTCGTCCAATCATCCAGTGTATAGAGGCCATTTTTATTTAGCCACAGTATTCGCCTTTAAAAAATATTTACTTCACAACCGAATTTCCAGTGAAATGCCAACTGACGCACATGATGGTCACAACAAATAATAATAATAATAATAGTATAAAATGGTAGAGAGAAGGCTTCTCAGGGTTAGACACTACAGGGTTATGGAGGGAACTGGAAAGGTGCCATTTTTGCAGTAGAATAATGGTTTCACTTAATTGAAGTAGTGGCGCCAGGTCCGGCACTGAAAACCTGCAGATAACCCCCAATCCCCCCCACCCAATGTACTTTTAGTCCTGCCATTGTTTAATCTGAATACTCTCTGTCTCCGTTAGAATGTCACAGTGAATCTATCACGGAGCGCAAAAACACCAGTAAGTGGTGTAGTGTGATTTGAGCATTCTCAGCCTTTCATGACGACTCGATTCGCGAAGTGAGAATACTCGGTCTTTGCGCATTTCGCCTCCGTCCGTTTGCCTTGGTGCTTATTTACAGGTTATTCCGAGAACTGTCAACTAAGTGGAATCTCGACAAACGTTTTAAATTTTAATGCACGCTGCACTCGCGCACATCTGGCACGCGACACAATTTTGACTTTTTCCAGAAGTAAAACAAATCACCCACAGGAATGGAAACGTAGCCTTGAGTGCTAAAGTCACACAGACACTGGATACTGTAATGAATAAATGATGGCACTGAAGTGAAAATTTGGCCCTAAAACCACACTGTGAGGAAAGCTCTGTTCTACTAAAACGGGGGATTTCCCAAGCTCAGTCCGAAGAGCCACAGGATCTGTTGGATCGCCACTATTTCTTCCTGAATTTCAGCACTAAATTTAGCAACTAAACCAATTATTACAGTTAACTCACATCACCGGTGCCACGTTCAACCCCGACAAAACGCAGCAACCCGTTTATTGAAACGGTGGGCGGACTGACTGACGTGGTACGGTTGGTCCTATGGCGTCTGAGAAGGCGTTCTCCGGGCTTTTAAGCGTAGGCTTTTATTGATTCGGGCTACAACCCCGACACACCCACCAAACGGGAGCAAACACACCCCAAAGCACTGTATAATAAAAGGTTATATATTAATAATCACACTAGGTGTACATGTGTTCCTAATAAAGTGCTAATTGAGTGTGTCAAACTTAATTTTAAAGGGGCCATCACACGAATACAGGGTGGAAAAAGTCGCACGCGACACTGCCAGTGGGATACAGGATGTCGGGGAGCGATTAAATGTGCAAAAACATGTTGAGTCGACATTGCTACAAAAACGGCACGGTGTGAAGGTAGCAAATATGTTATTATTTTAGTATGAAAACATTGCGGATTGAGACGGAGGTGAAAACGGGAAGCCGCAGAAGCAGCAGCTCTCGTGGAGCAGGACTGAGAACCGGGGCGCTAATGGCACACCTCCCAAAACAAGCACAGAATGCCAGAGCAGACGTGTTGTCATGGAGATGGGTTTCGATTTTTGTGAAGGTGTCACCGCACATTGTTCACCGTGTGGGTGAGAAGCCAGCAAAGCCAGGAGACGAAAAACAGCTGGACGTACACATCTGATACAATTAAACGCTCTTCAAGTGCTATTGCCGGCCCTCTGTCACAAGGCCAACCAAAACACCTTTTCCTGAGTTTAATTGTAAGAAAATAGTAGTTCCGGTTTCCAAATAGGCAAACTAAGAATTTATGCTCCAGTGTCTTGACTTCTTTTTGAGTGACCAATGCTGTGAAGTGAACCTCATGCAATTGCAGGTGTTTCGACAGTACCTTGTCATATGGGTGTTGAGCACAACTACAGATATTAAAAACCCGAACAAAGGAATGGTTCAATGGCCAACAGTGTAATCGAGCCAACTGGTTAATTAGTATGAATTGTCAGGTCATACAAGCAACTAAGAACTAAAACCGCATGAGATCAGTTTGAAATGCAAGACTGACTTTAGAATTTAGAAAAAAAGGCATTCCAAAAAAACAACAACCTGCAGCTAAGTATTCAAGCACAGTTCATTAACAGAGTCACCTACGCTCACGTGCTAATTCACAGTGGCAGCAGCGCTCCTTCAGCACGTTCCTAAAATAGGATGACGATTCTCTGTAGCCCAACTCCTCAGCCCCTGAAGTTCAGTTTCATTTGTCCTGCCAATGAGGTGGCGACCGGTGACAAGCCGTGCTGATTTGTGGTGACGGCGGGAGCAAACGCCTGAAAGCACCACACATCCGACGCGACTTTATCTCCCGCGTCTTATTTGCGCCCTGTCACCATGTCGAGCGCCCGTCGGCTGACTCGCTCAGACAGCGGTCTCGAATATCTGGAGTTTCTGTCTAAAATAGAACTTCAAACGCATTTCACAGCGCTGCAGCAGTTCCGTTAAAATGATGTGGGGGAAACTTGTGAAGCGGGTGGCAAATAAACCACCTGTGTGTGTGTGTGTGTGTGTGTGTGTGTGTGTGTGTGTGTGTGTGTGTGTGTGTGTGCGTGTGTGTGCGTGTTGGTGTGTGTGTGTAAGTGTGTGTGTGCCTTTGTGTGCGTGCATGCAATTGGAGGGGGTTCTAAGAGACTGGCACTGTCCACTGCAAAAGAGGTAGGTATTGTTTCAGATCTCCTACTGCTTTTTAAATGGGTGATTCATAAGCTACAATAATATACACTTGCTATAATTCTTCGTAAAGGTTCGAGGGGGTTCCCATCATTGCGGCCTCCTTGAGGATCTTTGCCCTCCTTGAGGATCTTTGCCCTGAACGGTTTAACGCGTAGGGCGATAAGCACTCTCGAACTTTTTCCCATGAAGAGAAAAAGACAAGAGCACTCTTCTGAAACAAATCCCGCATTTACATAAAAGCTGTGATGAGCTGGCTTATATGGACCTGTTTTAACAACGGGATGTCAGTCCGCGCCTCGCCCTGATCCCTCAAAGTGAAAACGGGAGTCCGTTCCCCTTTGAGGAGAATCTCCTGGGCACTTATCTTTGGCTGGGAAGAGAAAGCGAGATCTTACCGCAGTGCACCTTCAGAGCGATTGTCAACGCCTCGCTCTTTGATCAACGCAACCCTTTAGACACTGACGATAACTGCATCCGCCAAATGGATGCAGGAGTATCGGTAATGTATTCATACGGAATACGAGAGGACGCTTCGCTAACAGAGACGCGACTGGGTTGGCTGGGAAGAGAGAGGACTACAGGCCGTGGTTTTTAATGCCTGTGATTCATCCTAACAATAAATATGAGCTTTACCTTTGGGTTACCTATACAGACAAGACGCTGAGATCAAAGACAACAATGGAAATAATAATAATAATAATAATAATAATAATAATAATAATAATAATAATAATAATAATAACAATAATAATAACAATAATAATAATAATAATAATAATAATAAAATAATAATAATAATAATAATATATTGAGGTGAAATTACATAAGAGGACTTGTTTACTTCCCCCTTAATATCTCACCTACAGATAATATTTATTATTATTAGTATTATTAGTATTTATTTTTTAACCCCACTTGTCAAAGGCCTTTCCGTCAAAGAGCTCCCACCTACATCAAAACCTGATTCATGCTCCAAGTGTGGACTGCATAACAACGAGGACAAGATCAAAGCTCACCCAAAAGCCCGCGACCATCAAAGACACGAGCAAAGACTGCGCTGTTTTACCAAGACTCTGCGCTTCTGCCAGATTGCACTTAACAGAGTCAAGGTAAGTTTTGGGAATTGGGAACCTCGGCCAATGAGACCCAGGAAGGTATGAGCTCTGGATTGGATTAAAGTCATCATCGAGGGCCACAAACCAACAGCCACCTGTAACTGACGCGCGACACAAAGAGACAGAGATACCGAACAGCACTGCGATCCTGCGTGCTGCTGAGTGGACCGAGCAATTTCTTTGGTAAGTGGAAGTACAGGGATCCTCGAGTACGGTCCTCGAGGGCCGAGAACTACTACTCCCTTCACCCGGGAGAGTCAGGCGCCAAGACATCCTGGCCAATCAGTAGCGCTAATTACCGGGTGAAAAGAAAACCAGGGCTGAATTTGTACTTGAAGGCCAGATTTGATGACGCCTGGTGTACAAGGCTCTGTTTACTCTCCTGCTCTCAATTATGGATACACAGACTGATACCACTGCCACTGTCAAACACTCAGCAGCCTACATGCTGCTAAGTCAAAAACATTTAAATGTTCAAATGTTTGTCCCCTCAATGAGGTTTCCTCAGCATAAACCCCGATTCAAAATGATTTCATTCGACAGTATTCATGCTCTGTGGTCACTAACCTGTCTGCGCCATATTGCTGTTGTTTGAGCCAAGGCACCCAGAGTTTGCGTTGCCCTAGTTTATCAAACCTAGAGCCCTATCAATCAGACTTATTAAGGTCATCTACCTAAGCGTGTGCTCCTCAAATCTAGACAAAGACCAGCCCTGGAGATAATTTAAATTAATATGTGTCAGTGTTTTGCATTTTCGACTTAAACAGAAATCGAAACAATATCAAGCTCGAATGACGAAGTTAATAACAGGAGTTAATAACAGCTTAGCCGTGCATAATCGTTCCGTAAATAGGCCGAGGTGCTCTCTCGGAGGACTGGAGTGACCGTCCCCCTGTACCACAGAAACAGGCTTCCTCACTTAGACAGGCGGCCGGTGCCTGTACATCAGAAAATGGCACTTTTCCGTTCCAGAGTTCGGGAGTCCTGAATGATCGACAGCTACCTCTCAACCGGTGATTTAAACCCGTTATATCCACAGAGGTAGCCTCAGGGCCAATAACAACATAATTAAGGTCCTCCATCCCAGCGGGACAGGAAGTGACTGTCTGTAGGAGATCATTTGAGGACTGTGCCTAAAGCCTAATTTACACTTCCAGTCTACGACACCGCTGTCAACGTGTCGCTCCACAAAAATGACATATTTTCAATTTACATGTTTTGTTATGGCGTGGACGCCGACGTACTGTCGCGCGCGGTGTAATCAAGCAGTCTACAAATGTCAACAAACGGTCAACGGTTTGCCGTGTTGTTACCATGGAGATAACGGAACCCTTCTTTTCTTGTCGAGCTTCGCTTGTCAAAAGTGTTAAGCAGTGAAGTATAAATTAGCCCTAAGGGATGTCACAACCGGTTTGCATTTTTCTTTTTGAGGAGAAAAGCCGAAATTCGGGGAAATGGATTGAAAACAATGTGCGCCTCAGTCCGGAATACTTCCACAGTGTTTTACTAAGGAGAGCAAAGTAGTAAAGTATCAGAGACAACGATCATTAGCAGACATATCCAACTTCATTAACAGAGGACCGAAAAGTACAGTGATTGGTGGGGTTCGGTGGGGGTCAGTGATTGGTGGGGTTCGGGGGGGTCTGCATTGCAGGTGTACGTCTATAGATCTCTACTGAGAGAAGGGGGGGAGGGGGGGGGGGGGGGTCCCCTCTTGATCTTTGGAATAAAACTGAGAAAACTTTTCTGTTTCTCACTCTCTTGTATTAGAGCCCCTCTAAAGGTGGCCATTTTGGGTTTGTACTGAGGTCGGGACCTCTCTCTCCACCAGAACACAGTGCTTCCTTAACATGAGTTATCAACGTGCCGGGATAAGGACAGGACAGGGCAGGAGTAGATTCTGGCCCCTCTGCCTTTTCACCGCCGCCATTTCAACGCACCTTCTCCCCTCCCGGGGCAGGCCCCGAGCGGGCGGCCATTTTAGAACCTGTCGTTGGTGAGCTGCGTGGGGGACTTCCAGGGACTGAGTCCCGTGACCAGCGGCCTCCCCGGAATCCGCTTCTCTTTGGTGTCCAGGGGCGGGCTGCCGCCCCTCCAGCCCAGGTCGATGAGGGCGCCCGGGGGCTCCGCCGGGGAGGCCTTGGCCACCCTGAAGGCCGACAGGGAGGGGCTGACGTTGGTGGAGCAGGGGGCGGAGCGGGAGGTCCGGAAGGGCGCCGAGAAGGGGTCGAAGGGTGAGGGGGCGTCGAGGGTCCTGAAGGGGTCGGCCCTCTGGGCGAAGGGATCGCAGTCCGGGGTGGGGAAGGGGTCGCAGTTCGTGAAGGGGTTCGTCGGGGAGGGCGTGTGGCACAGGAGACCCCCGCCCCGGGCGGAGGCGCGCCCCGCCTCGCGCCCCGCCGAGATGAAGCTCCAGGGGTCGATCCGGGGCCGCACGGGGGAAGGGCGGGGCCGGGGGATCACGTTCACCTCCAGCCGCCGCGTCTTGGGGCTCCAGAGGCGGGGGTCCGGGAAGAGGGCGATGGGGGGCTGGGTTGGGCTGTCCCGTCCTGCGCCGTCCGGGGTGCAAAAGGGCAGGTCCAGGACTAGAGGGGGAGCAGAGTCAGAGGCGTGAATTAACCAGTCAGGTTTACATTAGATTCATTTTTTGTCATTGCCTTCTAAGGCGGTGAAATGCATCCTCTGCATTTGACCCATGCTGGTTACCTAGGAGCAGTGGGCAGCCACAGTGCAGCACCCAGAACTCCAGTTCTAAGGCCAGTGCCCTGGGCAGCGTTACTTAATGCAGACATTAATTTCAACAGCAAATTCAACGGAGATGCTCATGGGAGTTGAAGTGTAGAGATAGAGATTATGGTACACACATTCAAAGGCCCTATACTCCCATCATCCTCTGGGCATAAATTCGATTCAATGTTTGATCATATGCTCAAATCTGTATTCCTGTCGACACATAGAAAACGTGGTCTTTATCAAAGTTGTGGTATACAACATTAAAACAAGGAAAAAAACACTAATCTGGTCTAAAACCTGTGCATAGGCTCGGTTAATAATGAAGTCCCTGGGGCCGGCTAACCACAGGATCTGCAGACTAATACTGCAGATCACACTTAGCTAATTAAGTTCAACCCTATCGATGGTGCAACCTGATAAACGCCCAGAGCTGGCCAGGGACTGAGATATGGGTCCTTAAGACTGACTCTTATAGAGCAGATTTATCACTGGGACATGTTTGCTTAAAGGTGATTTGGGTCTGGGCAGGTGATGAGCGAGTATTAGGGTGGAAAGCCAATGGGGCGGAGTCTGGCGGGCTGCCCGACCGCAGGAGGTCTTGCGATTGGCTGAGAGGGAGGCGGCAGGAAGTGATGAATAAATATTTTAAACCCATCAATCGCCGATCGATACGTGTCCTCAAAAACCAATCGCTCTCTGCCACACAGCCGGAGGAGCTGCAAACAGCAATCTGGCCTCGGAAAGAACCGATAACGACAGAGCCCAGAGTGTCTGCGCGTGTCTGATTTCTCACCGTCACCGTCTGCTCTCCGAAAACCGTGCGGACAGAGACTTCCATTTCAGAACAGGCTGGCTTTGAAGCAAGACCGGACACAGCGTCTGTTTCTCTCAGACCGATCCTCAGTACAGTCATTTAGCTAATGCTTCTATCCAAAGAGACTTAGTGGATTAGACTAGGCACACTCTCAGAAATAAATGTATGAAAGGTGCCTAAAAAGGCACAAGTGCTTGTGGCTGGGGCGATACCCTATAGGTACATAAAACTGTATCCCTAGCCAGCAATATATCATTAATTTGTACCATTGTTGCTTGGAAAATGTACTCATTTGTACCCAATCCCCCCCTGAAGCAACGTGGGGTTAAGGCTACAGGTTAAGGTTACAGCTGCACTGATCTTATTGTTGCTACACTGGGGCTTGAACCACCAACCTTCCAGATCCCAGTCATGTACCTTAACCATTAGGCTAGACTGCCTATAAGCATAATTTAAAAAAGTCTCCAAATTATTTACATCGCCGGATTCATGGAGCTAATCATAAAAAAATTAGATGCCTGGCATTCAACAGCGGTAGCTGTTAAGTTTTTATGATTTCAGGTGTTTGATAATAAATGTTCCGTGGCCCAGAGGAGGGTGGGTCAAGAAAAGGGGGGAAAAAACAGATACATTGTTAAATATTCTGTATGATTTATTTTCAGAATAAAAAACCATTTGATAAAAAGCAAAAAGAGGGAATAATGTGACTGACCCAGCTGAGGGGTCAGGTGACTGTGGCTGGACCGTCTCCTCCGGTCTGGACTGGGCCCCGTGGGGTTGCAGGCTGGTTCCCCGTTGGCTTGGGGGGGCCACTCCGCTGGGCCGGGCCGGGGCGGTCCGTGACAGACCCGCGGTTGAGGGGGCGGGGGGGTGAGGGGCGGGGGCCTGATGTCGGGGGGCTGCAGGTTCACGTCCGGGACGGGGGGTCGGGGGAGGGTCTCGGTGGGGGAGAAGCTGATGAGGTCGTTCACCACGTGCGGCTCCGGGGCGGGGGGGGCGGGTCTGAGGGGGGGCTCCGGGGCGGGGGGGGCGGGTCTGTGGGGCGGCTCCGTCTCCGCTGGGACGGGGGGGTTGGAGCGGGGCGGGACTTTGGGCGGGACCTCGAGGCAGCGGCCCAATGCGACGGAGGCCAGCAGGGAGCCCCCGTCCAATAGAGCCCTGTGCACGAGCTTCACCGACCCGCCCACCGATACTCTCTCTGGCCTGGGGGAGTCAGCCGGGGAGACCCCCTCCTCACTGCCTGAGTCCCCCTGAGGTAGAGCAGCCCTGGGGGGCTCCTTCACAGAGAAACCTGGGAGAGAGAGCGAGGGATGAGAGGGGGAGGGAGAGAGAGGGAGGGATGAGAGGGGGAGGGAGAGAGAGGGAGGGATGAGAGGGGGAGGGAGAGAGAGGGAGGGATGAGAGGGGGGGGGAGAGAGGGAGGGATGAGAGGGAGAGAGGGAGGGAGGGATGAGAGGGGGAGGGAGAGAGAGGGAGGGATGAGAGGAGGAGGGAGAGAAAGAGAAGGGGGAGAGATAGAGGGAGGGGGTGGGTGAGGGAGAGAAAGAGAAGGGGGAGAGATAGAGGGGGGAGATCGAGGGAGGGGGCGTGGGAGAGGAAGGGATGAAAGAGGGAGGAAGGGGAGAGAGAGGAAGAGATTCAGATGGAAAAATAGAGAGAGAAAATAAGAGAGAGGGAGATAAAGACAGACAGTGAGGGAGGGAGCAAGAGGGAGCAAGAGAGGGTGAGAGAGAGAGAAAATGAGGAAGATGAACAGAAAGAGGAAGAGAAACAGAAGAAATGAGGATGTAGAGAAAGAGACAGATACCCACAGTGAGCAAACACACAACTCAATGCTTTCTATGGTGCTTTCATCTGTATTTTAGAAACCAATTCCTGGGTTTACAGTAGACTGTACTGTACCGTTTTGAGTGGACTGTGGTGTGGGAGGTCTGTACTCCTCAAACTCTGATGGAAAATTCCCATTCTCACTGCTGTCCATTTCCAGGAGTTTGGCTCTCATAGAGAGACTAGAATAAGCCCAAGCACACACACACACGCACACACAAACACAATACACAGGGAGAGAGGAGCACAAGACAGAATTAAGCACTGACGACTTTCAGTACCAGTATAGACAAGGTTCACCACAAGTAGAGTTTTTAAAAATGGCTGCCTGTTTTTTAAAATGGCTGACAGTTGTGGATGTTTGGGGGAGTTGGTACCTGCTCTCCAGGGGACTGAGCCGCAGGACTTTGGGGCTCTTGGGGCTCTTGGGGCTGTGGGGGGCCCATTGGGGGCCCAGGCGTCTCTCTCCGTTGGGCTGTTTGCTGGACAGGGGCTCCAGGGGCCAGATGGGGCTCAGACCAAATGACCTGCTGTTCTGACTGGGGCTCACTGTATGGGGTCAGAGACACACTGCTTAGTCTCACACATGTACAGGCGCACACACACACACGCACACACACACACACATGCTCACACACACACACACACACACACATGCACACAAATGCACACACACACACATACACATGCTCTCTCACACACACACACACACACACACGCACACACAGACACTCACACACACACACACACACAGACACACACATGCTCACACACACACATGCACATACACACACACACACACACACACACACACATGCACACACACACACATACACATGCTCTCTCACACACACACACACACACATGCACACACATGCACACACACACATACACATGCTCTCTCACACACACACACACAGACACACACACATACACATGCTCTCTCACACACACACGCACACACAGACACATACACATGCTCACACACACACACACACACACACACATGCTCACACACACACACACACACATGCTCACACGCACACACACACACACACACACACAGACACACACATGCTCACACACACACACACGCACACACAGACACACACATGCATACACACACACACACACGCACACACAGACACACACATGCTCACACACACACATACACATGCTCTCTCTCACACACACACACACGCACACACAGACACTCACACACACCACACACACACACAGAGCCTGTGCCGAACCTCTTGCCTCTGTGTCTCACCCTCGTAAATAAGTCAGTGAAATGAAGAAGTGAAAGTGATGCCGTTCCCTGTGCAGGACTCCAGAGGGGCCCGTCTACCTGTACCTGTATCAGGACTACCTCCATCCCTCCAGGTGCACACACAGTGCTGAGAATGTCAAATGAGGTAGAGGCCTTCCTAACAGGGGTGGCTGGTATTTCCAGAACCGTCTCCATTCTGTGACCCCCTCCCTCACAGACACGCAGTCACACAGACAGCACCCCCAGACCTGGGTCAGTTACGTAATTATTTTGGATTCAAATACTTTGTGCATCTATGCTTTACTGATGCTTGTCTGGTGTATTGCCCTGCTGTAAAATCCGGCTTCACCAGCTGGTCGAGCTGGTCATGAGCTGGTCTAGCTGGGTATGAGCTGGTCAACCAGCTACCAGCTGTTTCAAAACAAACACAGCTTGAGCTGGTCAAACCATGTCAAACTGAGAGCTAGTCTGAACTGGTGAACCAGCTAAACTATGTTGAGCTGGGAGCTGAGCTATTTTTTCAGTAGAGTGGAACCTATGAAATGCTCTCAAACAGTGAAAACCCCACCTTCTGGTCCTCTTGGTTGGCTCACTTGCAATAGGCAAGACCAATCGAGCACAGAAGAGTATTTGAATCCCAAACAACTGAGCCCCCCCCCCCTCCTCCCTCCTCTACTGCTCCTCCTTACCGATACAGTAACTAAGCAACCCTCCCGGCCCATATGTTTTTATGCCCATTGGTATTCCACGTATTTCATACTCAGGGAAGGAAATATGCTAACAAGCATAATTAAAGCAAGTTGCTGTGAGTCACTTGCACAAAGTGCCGGCTCCCCGGCGCAGCGTTCGCCCTGCGTCTGCTGAGACACCTGCCCGCACAGAGCCGGAGAGCCCAACCCATAAATCACCACCGTCATAAATCAATGGGGGGAAATAATCAAGCAGCACACATTTTAGGGGAGATATTTCACTCTGCACAGAGCCCTGGCTGATGTTACTTGAGGAGTCTTGCTGCTCACGACGGGTTTTGAAACAGCTGGTAGCAGGTCGACCGGTTCAGGCCGGCGCCGTACTCAACAGGGTTTAACCAGCTCTAGCTATGTTTTTAAACAGATGGTAGCTGCTCATTTCAAGTGGGTCATAGCTGGATTTTTACAGCAGGGCTGGGAAATATTTAGAGTCGCGCAGTAGTTTTTTTGGCTCGTCAAGTTCGGTGAATAGGGCTTGTTCCGGGCATTAATTGTATTTTGACCCCCTACTAAAATCTTTCTGTGTGATATGTGGGGCTAGCTAGTAGCTACACTAAACAAGTCTTCCTCTGGCAGTAAACTGACAGTAAAATTCAAACCTCCAGCTGTAGGTGCATAAGCATTCAGAAAACGAACACTCTCTTGCTTCTCGATATTAGCATAAAAGTGGGTCTGGTATGACCCACATAATGTAAATACGGGGACAGAAAGTCTGCTTACTGACAGACTGCTCTGCTCAACCTGTGCGCAGTTTGTAATGGTGGTTTTGTGTCTATAGA
This sequence comes from Conger conger, assembly GCF_963514075.1. Classification (NCBI taxonomy): domain Eukaryota; kingdom Metazoa; phylum Chordata; class Actinopteri; order Anguilliformes; family Congridae; genus Conger; species Conger conger. Next base: position 15,357,699 of record NC_083762.1, on the reverse strand, counting down.
CCAAAAACAGAAAAACAAGTCTCAAGATATCACGAGTGATGCCAGGAGTTTGCGTAAGTAACTACAGCTGTGGCATTTTGCCAAGATACTTTGTGCACCTATGGTGTAGGTGTTCTAGCTGAAAGACAGATTAAAAGTGTAACCGGGTACGAAATGAATAAAACATATGAAACTAGGGACACTGCCTGCATGGTAAAATCTGTGTTTTTTTTCTCTCTTTTTTTTTTAAGGCTTAAGGCAGAGCTCCCCCACCTGGTGGAAAATGAAAACTGCAGCGGGAAAATAAACAGATCGTCAGGAGAGCAAAGTTAGGTCTCTTCGCTCTCACAGGGTGAGGTTCCGACATGATTGTGTGTGTGTGTGTGTGTGCGTGTGTGTGTGTGTGTGTGTGTGTGTGCGTGTGTGTGTGTGTGTGTGCGTGTGTGTTTGCATGCGTGTCCAGGAGTGCTTATGTGTGTGTGTCTGGCTCTGTGAGTGTGTGTATGTGTAGGAGTGTGTGTGGCTCTATGTGTGTGTATGTGTGTGTAGATGTGGTGGTGTGTGTGTGTGTGTGTGGAAGCGAGCTGGCTGGTGTAAAGTGAGGACGGAGGATGACGATGGAGGAGGAAGAGGCTCTGACTCACGCTGGATCGCCCGAAATCTGGGGCCGAAGGAAGGGGAGGAGCCAGAGCCCAGGTCCGGGGAGTTCTTCCTCTTCTCCAGCCCAGGAGACGCCTGCACCGTGATCTTATGGATGAAGTCTGAGAGAGGGCAATACAACACACATCAATACAACACAGCACAATACAACACAACACAGTCCAACACAACACAACACAACACAACACAAAACAGTATAGCACAACACAACACAGTCCAACACAACACAAAACAGTACAGCACAATACAACACAACACAGTCCAACACAACACAACACAGTATAGCACAATACAACACAACACAGTACAGCACAGTAAATGGTTGGTATTTATACAATTGATGATTCTCATTCACCCACACAGTCACACACCAACGGCGATTGGCTGCCATGCAAGGCAGCTATGCATGGCACCAACCAGCATGTCAGGAGCATTTAGGGGTTAGGTGTCTTGCTCAGGGACACACCCAGGGCGGAATCGAACCAGCAACCCTCCGACTGCCAGACGACCGCTCTTACCGCCTGAGCCAATGCCACAATACAGCACAACACAACACAATACTTTTATTGTCCATAGAATGTAAATGTGCTTTGCAGGATGGGAGAAAACAGGCTGAATGAGTATTTTTATAATGTACTACAGCCCAATTTCAAAACTTGAACTGAAAATAAGCTTGAAATTAGTTTTCTCTGTTAGTCCCTTTATGAATAATAGAACTATTAAAACATTATGACTTTTATTGCATAGGTTCTTTAAAATAAAGCAACACCATTAACACTATGCTACTGCGATGTCCAACTAAAATCCATAATTTAGGTACATTTTTAAAACACCTGCTAACTCTCGCCATAAAACCCAATATGCGTTATAAGAGCTGAGGCAGACATTTTTTTTTTTTTAAACTGCCTTTAGGGGGGTGTTCTATTGCCCGGGTGGAGCATTTTTAATTATCCTGCCAATAGTCTGAAAATATTAGCGCTGTGCTCATTGGGGCAGAGGGGTTAGACCAGGTCTGTCCTGCAGGGTTCGGGGGGGGGGGATTACAGTAGGTCTTTCCCAGACAGCCTGAGATGAATCACAATGACAAAAGGAGGAGTTTGTTTGCTGGCTGTACTTCAGTGGATGTGGAGGCCAGACCGGGCCAGCTATTCTGGGCCTGGATCTGGTTGCCACGGAAGCAGGAGGGATGGGCAGACAGGAAGCCGGTGGGCGTGGCTTGTGGGCTCTCCCTCTCCATAGCCCCTCCCCCAAACCACCCCATCCTGCAGCTGGACAACAGGGGGACCGAACCAAGAACCGCACACACACACACACACACTTATACACTAACGTGTACACACAAAAATACACACACACACACACACACACTACTCACACATACACACGCACACAGATGTATACACACACACAAATGGATGTATACACACACACGCACAAGTGCGCACTCACTCACTCACTCACTCACACACTCACACACTCACACACTCACTCACTCACTCACTCACTCACTCACACACTCACTCACACACACACACACACACACACACACACTCACACACTCACACACTCACGCATGCACACACACACACACTACTCACACATACACACACACACACACTCACACACAGAAAGATGTATATACATACGCACACATGGATGTATACACATGCACACACACCGACCACGGGTGGTGTGACCAGCTCAAGCTATGTTTTGAAACAGCAGGCTAAGTACTTAGTGTGTCTGTGCATCCAGAGTTTTTACATTTTCATATGGATTCAAGTCCTGGGTTGGGGGTCATTTCCATTTAAATGCAGTCAACTCTGGGAATGAACTGAATTTCAATGAATCACTTTAAAAATGGGAATCTTTAAATTCATGAACTGAATCTCAATGCGCTCCCTGAAATGACTGAACCCAACCCTGATTCAATTTGCTTGGGTTGTGTGTTTTCACCAACTTTGTAGACTCTGGTGCAGACCTGGGTGAAATACATAATTGTTTTGGATTCAAATACTTCTCTAGACTTCACTGAGTTAGTCTGGGGTATTTGAAGTTCTGAAATACTTATGAAAGTGCAAACCCTGCCTTCTGGTCCTCTTAAAAGCCAGTTTATAGTCCAGTGACAGAGCGATGTGCAGTGGATGTTACTGGTCGCAGCGACATTCGGTTTATACTCTGGGCGAATGGAGTGCGTTTATATATAATTATTTATAATGACCACAGTCCACAGTCCACGTCGGGCAACAATAGAACTTTGACACTCAGTCGCTGGACTATAAACTGGCCTCAAGTTGGTTCAATTGCACCAGGCAAGATCGACGCAGCGCAGAAAAGTGTTTGAATCCGAAACGGCCCCCCCCGACGGGGCCCTACCCTGGGGATTGCTGATCTTCTCGCCGTTCTTGCTCTTGAGCTTGTGCTTCTTGAAGGTGCCCTTGCGCTTCTTGACGTTGGGCTTGTCCTGGTTCATGTGGAGGATCAGCAGGCTGAGCTCCCGCTCGAACACGTCCTGCTCCCACTGAGCCAGCTGCTGCTCCCTCTGCCGGAGCACCTCCTCGTGAGACTTCTGCTCCAGAGCGGCGCGCTTCAGCTCCTCCTCACGAGAGCGCAGCTCCTGAGACAGGGAGCACAGGGTTACGCACACACACACGCACACACGCACGCACGCACGCACGCACGCACGCACGCACGCACGCACGCACGCACAGACACACACACACAGACACACACAGACACACAGACGCACACACAGACGCACGCACGCACACACACAC
>NC_083762.1:15241783-15351783 GCF_963514075.1 Conger conger | reverse complement strand
TAAACACATACAAACACATACACATACACAGGAGAAAACATGTGAGCGAACACATTCATATGCACACAGTTTAAAAAACAGGAGGAGTCACAGGAGGGCACATACACACATGCAGGAATGCACACACACACCCACATACAAGCCTGCACACATATTTACACAGCAAAACACGAGCAGAGCAAAGACAAATATAAAAATAAAACAAATGAGAAAGGACTAGTTTTAAACAGCTGCTAGGTTTTGAAACAACTGCAATCAATTCAGACCAGCTCTCAGCTTGACATGGTTTGACCAGCTCAAGCTAGGTTTTGAAACATGATTGTCAAGCTAGCAGCACTAGCTGGCTGACCAGCTCATACCCAGCTAGACCAGCTTTACGACCAGCTTGACAAGCTCAAGTTTCAAGCCGGTCAAGCTGGCATAGCTGGATTTTACAGCCGCATATGCACACACTGAAGAATACTTAAGGGAACGCCAGCACAGCACAAACACAAATGATGAATATAATCATAAAAATCATACGCTGGGCCTGCTACAGGGCTTGCTGCACTGAGGGGCGTGCTGTGTGTGTAGAGCGGATGTATACTGCAGTGTGTTCTATTTATATTTTATCATTGCTGGTTGCCCAGGTTTATATATATCTTCTGCTAACAACATGAAGCCAAACCCCCGAAAACAAACACACACACCGCACAAGCAGTGTGTGTGTGTGTGTTCGCTACACACTGCGCTGAGACACACCGACACAATGGAGTCACGCGTTGCAAAATGGCTGCCAGGAGGTCTGGCACCCTGAAAACAAACACGCAGACACACACCACACAGTGTGTGTGTGTGTGGTACACAGTGTGTGTGTCTGTGTGTGTGTGTGTGTGTGCTACACACTGCGCCGAGACACATCGACACAAAGGATTCACGCCTCACAAAATGGCCGCTTGGAGGTCTGGCACACTCTGCTCCACCTCAGCAAGCCACAGCAAAGCCGGTCCGACCCACAGCTCCAATTAAGGAAACCCTAAAGTAGGGCTTTCAGCACACAAAGTTTATTTAGGAACTTTAATTATAGGATGCGCCTAGTGACTTGCCAACAGGGAAGCTCTTTTCCGCGACCTTGAAACAGGGCATCCATCACGGCTCAGAAAACTCCACTGGAGCATTATTTTTTTATCTTATTTAACTTTTATTCTTCCAGGCAGGTCAGTTAAGATTGGAGTCTTATTTACAATGATGGTCTGACATCAAAATGGTTACCGGACCCCACAGTATACAGAATTCTGATAGAAGGAACAGGAAGATTTAAGTGGAGTTAAAGGAGAGGACACCTATCCTACAGCTGTTATCTGGAAATATCACCACTCCCTGAGTCAAAAGATTAGAACAGAAAATAAATCATAACATAATACAGGGGTAGGCAACCCTGGTCCTGGAGAGCCACGGATGCTCCTGGTTTTTACTCCATCCGAACCGACAGCAACATAACAATGTTAATCAGGTTTAATGAATGCAGGAGACCATCTGCTGGAGGTTCTCAGTGTTTCACCATTCAGAATACTCAGACTTTTATTCATCCAGCAAACTCTGGTGATCAAGCTCAGATGAACCAAAAACAAGAAATATCACTGGCACTCTAGGTCCAGGGTTGCCAATACATAGATGTTTTTTTTTCCTTTTCTTCCCCCAAGCCATGTTTGTAGTACAGTGACACAGCCATGTTTGTAGTACAGCACCACATCCATGTTTGTAGGTCAGTTCCACCGCCATGTTTGTAGCTGAGCACCACATCCATGTTGGTAGTTCAGCACCACATCCATGTTTGTAGTTCAGCACCACATCCATGTTTGTAGTTCAGCACCACAGCCATGTTTGTAGTTCAGCACCACAGTCAAGTTTGTAGTTCATCACGACAGCCAAGTTTGTAGTACAGTGCTACAGACATGGCCATGTTCTTGGCCAGTCCTGCAGGCATTGAGACTCATGCAGAAATCATGCCGGGGACTTGCAGGTACAGTACACCACAAACGCTTCCCTCGCACACAGAGCTTAAGCATTACATTATAGTACTTTCCTCAGCCCAAATTCAGCTCCAATAAAACCTATCTTACCTTACAGCTATAAAGCCACTCGTCTGTATCAGACGCAGAGTGAATTTGCAATGAAAATAAAGTACAATTTAGATACTGTTATTCAATAAACGGGTATTCCATATTTATCGGTATATTTCATTTTGAGTTCACATATTTTGTCTACCACTCATGCATTTCTGCCTATCTCTGTCAAAACAGCAGAATCCCTCCCCATATTTTGACGCAGACTGAAAACACAACTTTTCAGACTGCACCTTAGTCCCCCCTCCCCCCCCGCTCTTTTATACTGCAAAGAAACAAATTTAAAATCTTAACTTACTATGACTATTATTTATGCTTATGACCACGCAACATGCAAGTGTTTTGCTATTTATGGATTTGATGCTTTTCCCTTGTTGAGGAACTCACGCACCTGTAAGTGGCTTTGGATTAAAAGCGTCTGCTAAATGACTCAAATGTCACATTTTACACAGGCCAAGTGTGAGAGCAGATACACTCTCACATAGCGTCAGCAGATTATCTCAGAGCACAGACTAGCATTTAAGGAAGCAGAGAATAGGTCTTCTAACCGCATTCAATTCAGGTCAGAAACCTCAGCTGTAACATTGACATTAGGTCGTGAAATTAAAATGGAAATATCCTGGTGCACGAAATAAATAATTTATAATGATGTGTGATGATAGGAATGTCTTACAGTAGGACTTTCCTGTGAATATGAACATAGTTATCTGCAAGCCACTTTGGCACTTAATGACTGCTTAGCTGTGTGGGGTTTGGGTGAGCGGATAAGCCCTTTGTCTGAGGCTGGCTGAGACTTGTGTCTAAACATTTACTCTAACTACACTTAAGAGGATTATCGCTCCACCAAAACCGCCCACCCACCATCTTAGCTCATCCCATGAACCGTTTCAGACACACAATCCCGAACTCCACCCCAAGGGCAGGATTCCTCACCCAATCTACCCCACCCCTCCACCCCATGGCCTCATCCCACCTGCTTATCCCCTCTCCTGGGGCTCATTCACTCATTTTCCTCCTCTCTTCCTGACACGGAAATTGAGGTCCGCCATCTCATTATAAATGATAGACCGGTGCGTCCACCTCTCCCCCATCTGCCACGTCTGTAACTGACACGCCTTTGAACTGACGTTTGAAGGAGTGAGGACAATCCCATCGGCCTAATTCACGCTTTCTCGATTTTTTCATCTTCACTTCTTTCTCTAGCCTCTCCCGACGGGCGGAGCTAGGAGCAAGGAAAAGAAAAAAGGAGGAAAATGAGCGATTGGAATGAACCCCTCGTGTCCTCTCTTCACATCCTTTCCTAGCTCCTTAGCTCCACCCAATCGGCGTAGGACACAAGGAGAGGACGCGAGGACACGAGGACAGAGGAATCGAGGAAACGTGTACTCGGGAAAATGGAACGTCCTTGCTCAGTCAAGCGCCGGTTTGAAGCCACGTCAGGTACAGAAGCAGCACACGGGGAGAGGTGGATCCACAGCTCGATCCTTTATACGTCACACATTCTGAAATTGAAAGACTTCCGCAGAGGATGCAGTCGAGTTTCCCTGCTGAAGCCGTGAGCCTCCTCACTCCTCACGGACTGGATCATCCTTGAATATGGCGGACTTCCATCGCGAGGCGAGAACCAATGAGACGAGGGCAGACAAAATGATCTTGGCACTGCACTTTTTCAGTTAATTACCGCTGTTTAGAAGCAACTTTCGTCAAGGAATGTTGTTGCGTATTTGCCTACCCGCTGTAACAACGAGCACCTGATGTTCCCAAATCCAAGCAGCGTTCCTAAATCCTGAATCCGATTCTTTCAATCGTTTAGGATTAGGATAAAATAAGCAACTGCAATGAGCCCCACCCCATCTGTGGTGGCCCAGCCTTCACCCATCCATCCCTCCCCCTGCACGTAGCTCTGCCTTCCAGGCCCTCTCTCTGTTGTTCGGCCCCCCTCCGCCCCTCCTCCTGGAAGACGGCCGCGCCCCCCTCACCTCCACACGTCGCTGCCCTTGGAGAAGGTGGAGGACTTGATGACCTCGGGGGCCATCCAGGCGTAGGTCCCCGCCGTGCTCATCTTGGTGGTCTTGTGCCACTCCCGCGCCAGGCCGAAGTCCGTGATCTTCAGCGTCTTCCCCTCCATACAGTCATTCTCTATGGGCTGGGCCAGCAGGACTGCGGGTGATAATAATAATAACAATGATTTATTATTTAGCTGAAGTTTTGTTTAGCCATAGCTACTTACAGTTACACTTACAGATAAGTCTAAGCAGACAAAAGGACAATCCCCCCCTGGAGAAATTGCTCAAGGGCCCAACAGCTGCACCTTCGACCACCTTAACCACTAGGCGACCCCCTACAGGCTGGATGGACACACACCACACACTTGTATACAGACATGCATGCAGACACACACACACACACACACAGACACACAGACACACACACACACACACACACACATTAAGCCTTTCACTTCCCCTTCGCCTCTCCAGATCAGCCAGTTCACACATTAAACACACACACAAAGTTAAACATCCTGTAGGCCACAATCTTCATACGAATTCAGCACGGAAGACAGGAAACCAACCGTGTCCCATTTCGCTGTGCTTTCGGGACTGAAACAATGCCCAGCGACACAGAGTGCGCTTATTTACCCAGCCTTCCTGCCGTCTTTTTCAACTCTCACACCATTAGACGACATCCTCTCCCCAGACCAAACGGCTTCAAAAGATTAATGCCCTGAGGGGATTAAGGAGAGACTAAACTTTTCACACCCACGGAGAACAACAGTGCTGGGTAACGTTTAAATGTCTCCCTGAGTCACTTCCTTTCCGTGAGTCCCGCAGTCTGAGAACCTGATTTTCCATCGCAAGGCGAGGACCAAGGGGACGAGGGCAGACAAAACGATCTTGGTGCTGCACCTTTTCTATATATTCACTTTCTAGAAGCACGACTGGGACCCAGTGTAGCCACAATAAGATCGCTGCAGCTCTCGAGCAAGGCCCTTAACCCCACATTGGGGGGGACTGGCCCCTGCTTAGTCCTATCAACTGTAAGTCACTTTGGATAAAAGCGTCAACTACATGACTGTAATGTAATGTAAATGACGGAAGGCCAACAAATAGAGGTGTGTAGGTTCAAATCCCTCCTGGGGTAATGCTACTGGAGTAACTGTTGCTAATGCACAGCTATACTAAGCGACCGTTAGAGCTATATTGGCAAATATCCAGTTGTATAGAAGGATAATTATCCAAAATGTATACAGTTTGTCAAGACAAAATAAAAGTACACCACATCCTACATACACTTACTGGACATATAATATTTATTAATAGTGAATAACTCATAAAATATTGGTGGATATGTGCTAGAAAAGATATAAAAATACGGCAAAGGAAGTCACAGGCCAACGGAAGAACACTTTCATAAAAGTCGAAACACCAAATGTCAGCTCAAAAAATATTATTTTCTTTGTCAGATCCTGGAAGATCAGCAAATAAAAAAATGATACATTTTTTAAACGGATAAATAATGTAAGGGTGCTGGAGGAGCAGCCTTGCTGTCAGAGGGCCAGCGGGGGGGTGGGGGTGGGGGGGGTGTAAACAGAGACACCCACCGCTGTGCAGCCCGTGTCAGGGATGCCACCCACAGGCCCACCGTAGTATTGATTACGCACATCAGCATTCAGAGCCACGCTCACAGACCCAGACCTGCATCCCCGCTCCGACCCGTCAGCATCCGGCGCAGAAACCGAGCTAACTGAGAGAATGAGCGAGGATGTCTTATGACCGGAATGCGCAAAACACCTCCCTTCCCCCTCTTCTTCTGTCTAATTATATCGTTCTCTCTCTCTGACCTTTGCTTTGTGCGCTCTCCTCCCTCCCTTTGTGTCTGTCTCTACCTTTCCTCCTCCTCCTCTCTTTCTTTCCCTCTCTCTCTCTGTCTCTCTCTCTGTCTCTCTCCCTCCCTCCCTCTCCCTCTCTCTCTCCCCCTCTCTCTGTCTCCGTTTCTCTCTCTCTCTGTCTCTCTCCCTCCCTCTCTCTCTGTCTCTCTCTCTCACCCTCTCCCTCGCTCTCTCCCTCTCTCCCTCTCTTTCTCTCCCTCTCTCTCTCTCCCTCTGTCACTCTTCCTCTCACTGTCTCCCTCTCTCTCCCTCTCTCTCTCTCTCTCTCTCTCCCTCTCTCTCCCTCTCTCTCTCTCTCTCCCTCTCCCTCTCTCTCCCTCTCTGTCTCTCTCTCCCTCTCTCTCTCCCTCTCTCTGTCTCCCTCTCTCTCCCTCTCCCTCTCTCTCCCTCTCAGTGTGACGGTGGAATGCGTGGTGGTGCACACGCTGCCGTCTGGGGAAGCGAGCGCATTGTGCAACGGCCCCTCCCCCCACCCGGAGCGCCGCGCACAATAGGCCGAGTCACGGCCCCCGTCAGGCCGCTGCCAGCACCGCCGCCGACCCCACACCGCCCCCGCCGGCCGGACGTCAGCGCACGCACGGACCCCCCCCCCCCCCCCCCCGAAACGCACCGCCCCGTTACGGTGGCCTGACTGGACGGCTCCGCGCTGACCCCGCCCCCGTCCCCGTCCAACGTCCGCAACCCCAGCTTCCTCTTTTTCTGCTTTACAGGTTTTACACGCAGCAGACGGGCTTATCCGGCGCCACTGTCACATCACAACACTTACACAACCCCCTCTCACACGGCCGGACAGGCACTGAAGTGATTTGGGCTGAAGTGTCTTGCACAATGGAAGCACCCTATGTGTTTGTAAGATTTTGAGATATACTTTATTGAACCCCCTGGGGTAATTTGTCCTCTGCCTCTGACCCCCGAGGAGCAGCGGGCAGCCGCAGAGCAGCGCTCGGGGCCCATCCCCAGCCCTGCTGCCAGTGCTTTGCCACCGTGCCGCATATGGAACTGAACCCGCAACCTCTCAGTTCCACGCCCTGCTCCCCAACCATTACGCTGAACTGCCACCGACACTGTCCTACGCTGCCTTCACTACGAACACTACAGGCATTACCCTTACACTGCGGTCTCCGTTACACACTGGAGGACACCCACATACCCGGAACATCCGCACCGCAAAACAACGGCAGTCCTGGAGGGCCGGTGCGTATGCAGGGTTTTGCTGCCAGCAGTAACCCTGGCTCAATCAGTTAATTAGCCGTATGCACCATGACCGATTCACTCGTAAATTCGACCACGATAAAACGCTACAAGACAAGAACATTTATCAGCCGCTGTTTATATCGTGGAATGTGGCTATAAATGACAGATTGTGTGAATGTTTGGGCTAATTAAATGATTAGGGGCAGAAGTTGGTCTGAAATCCAGAGAAACATGCCCATCCCTACTGTAAAGAAATGCTGTAAAATTACAGTACTTTACAGGCAACTCTGCTGTAATATTTTTCACAATGTTTTTCTTTTTTTAACTGTAGCAGTGTAATAACAGTAACAATATGAAAATCAGTCACGAGTTGGCTTGCTTGCCTACACAGTAAAAAAAAAGTCCAATACATTTTACAGTCATTTTCAGTAATGAGTTGCAGAGTTGCCAGTCTTTTACAGTAATGTATGGCTTTATCATAAATATCTGAAAGTAGTACTTGTCGTATTTGTCCATATAGTGTGAGGTGGCACTTTAGATATTTTATTTACATTACATTACAGTTATTTAGCTGACAGTTCTATCCAATGTGACACACAGTTGATTAGACTAAGCAGGGGCCAATCCCCCCTGGATCAATGCAGGGTTAAGGGCCTTTCTCAAGGCCCCAGCAGCTGCACTGATCTTAATGTAGCTACACTGGGGCTTGAGCCACCAACTGTCCGGGTCGTAGTCGAGCACCTTACCCAGTAGGCTATAAACTGCCCCTGTAATATAAATATATTTCACTTCAGTACACTTTGTGTGTGTTCTATTTCCACAGGCTGAATCAATCAGAATCAGAACAGGGCCAGTGACCGAGGGGCTGAGCAGCCTTTGCCGGAGAACAAGGCCGGCACATCTAAAAATTGCATTTGTAACACCACAGGCATTGGAGTGAGAGTCTGAAATGTCAAGAGACAACCCACAATGTGCACAATGAAAATAAAAAAGCCTCTTTCTGAAGCCAGCTGATTGGTAACCTTTTAAAAATGAAACAATGGTGGCAGTATACCGAATAGATTAACCTCTACCACTCACGCACACACAAACACAAACACAATACAAGTGAGCGGTTTGACAAAGAATAATAGATCGAACTAAAATGTCATTTTATTTGAACGACTTCGATAACATCAGCTTTGATAATCACAAAATGACGGGCAGTTTCGCTTTTCTGTCGTCTAAATCTATTAGACTGACCGCACATGTTATAAGTTATAGGTCCCATGGCATTCCATACGCAAAAATAATAAAAAAGAAAAAAAACTCATGGTGGTCTGCTCCTGTGACCTCCCCGTCAGGAAATTAAGCCTATTGGCTTAAAGCGTTCCTAAAATAAAGAGGGGAAAAGCTCTCCCTAAGATACAAACGCAATAGCGGCAGTGGAAAAGATCTATTCTTGAAACGGGGTTAACGCAGTTCAAAGGCTGGAGGCCTCGCTAGCTTCAGCTGAAGGGGCTAACATGCCGAGCCACGGCTAATGAATCTGTAAAATCAAGAGCGGCGTTTCCCACGGAGACGAGCGGGAGGAAACGCCTCGCGGGAGGGTTCCGCGGCGGTGCGCGGCGGGAGATTCAGGTGTCCGCTGTACGCTGCACGCTGACCGACAGTGATCCCTCCGACGGGCACATCGCGCGCCCGTGTTTCAACAACACCTCGCACGCACAACAAGATCCTCTTACGCTTCCTGTGTTCAAAAAGCACGGAGCAACTACAGGCCACAAGCAGCCCGGGCAACACTGAACCTTCCTCCCCCCCCCCTCTCGTCTGCGGCGGCCTGTGGCTCGGTGGCTGTAGCCTAGCGGCTGAGGTACGCGATTGGCACCCGGAAGGTTGGTGGTGTGGCCACGATAAGATCCACACAGCTGTTGGGCCCCTGAGCAAGGCCCTTAACCCCACAGGGGAGATTGTCCAATCAACTGTTAGAGTATGGTTTGGATAATAGCGGCAGCTAAATTACCAATTATTATTTATTCTCATCTTCCTCCGACACTTCCCAAGTGAAGAGGGCCGGGAATCGAGTGCAGACACACTCTCCTTCCCCTCACGGAAAATAAATACATTTCAAATACATTTTAATTCCAAATGTGTCAAAAAGTTTCATGCTGAATATTCAGAAATGTATTTATGATGACTGTCATTTCAAAATGTACTACCAATGCATGTAAAATGTATTGAGAAATACATTCAAAATGTACCTGCATTGCATTTTGAAATACATTTGGAATACTATTTAGAAATGTGTTTGATAAATGCATTGAATGTATATTTATCATACATTTGGCATGCTCTGAAAATGTATTTCTGAATATATGAAACAACCCCATTTTACAAATTTGTACATGCATCAGAAATGTATATTAAAATATATTTGAAATGTAAAACATTTAATTTCCATAGGAGTCACTTGTCCTTTCACTGAAACCTCCTCCATACCACATTCTACATTCTACTTGCTTGAGCTGTTTTTTTCTGCAGGGATAGGGATAGCTTTAGTGTAGTCTTGAAGCTTTCTAAGCTTTTTAGGGACAAACAACATTAAGACCAGGCCATCCATGCTTGTGATTGGCTGGAGGCTGAGCCTATGGCCTTCCAGCATTAGCGCAAAAACAGATCAACCACATTCCAGCAGCCCTCTACAAAATGGCTGCCAAATGGTTGCCAGAGATGGCAGGACACATATGAGGGTTGCCAGGGTGGAGGGAATTCTCCCCTGGACTCCAACTGATAAGGAGGCCGCTTGAGTCACCCCTCCAGAAACCAGAAAGGCACACGGCCCAGCAGGGGCAGCTAAACCAACCCCTCCCAGACGCATATCTGAGAGACAATGTGTTTTTGTGTCTGGATGACGGATACTGCAAACCACAACCGTAGCCCGTTCTAGTACATCCTCCGAGCCCTGGGAACTGCCTCCGCTTCTCCTCTTTTATCAGCGAAGCCACAGAGCGCAACTTCTTTCCTGTTACTGAGAAATATGGGGGAACCAGTCGCCTGGAGAATCTGAACCACTGCTTCATTTCCGGAGAGCGCCTGCTAAGTGGATGTAATACAAAGTAATATAATGTATATAGGCAATTGAGGCATATGCATCCACTTGTGATTCGAGCGAAGTTGACAACAAACAAAAATTGTTTCGGAAACACAGGTATGAAAACAGCAGGTGATACAATTCCGGCCTCATTAACCATGGAACCGAATGCCTTAATTGAGTGTCTGCTGTCTGACTCTTTTTTCGGGCCTAAGCAGTTGCGAACTAACGCTCTCGACATGGAAGATGGAAAAGCAGACGTATTCTGGAGTTTGGTGAGCATTATGAGGAAACAACACCAAAAGAAAGTATTTGGTTGGACAAAACCAAACAATGTAAGGTCCCTTTATAGATATCAACCAGCCTCTGTGCGCTACAGTTGAAGTAAATAAAATTTACACTGCCCTTTCACTCCTAACAGTAAAGTGAACATCAGCTTTAATTTTAATGCAAACATGAAATGATAATCTACACCTCTTGTGCATACAACAGGGCTGCCCAACCCTGTTCCTGGAGATCTACCGTCCTCTAAGTTTCTGCAACCTGCTACCCTAACAGAGCACATCTTGTTCAACAGTTAGAGATCTTGTTGAGCTGCAAATTAGTAGAATCAAGTGTGTCAAATTAGGGCTGAAATGAAAACCTACAGGACAGTAGATCTCCAGGAACAGGGTTGGGCAGCCCTGCTCTAGCTGTTGAAAGAGGTGTGCTTTGTTGGGGTCGGAGTGAAAACCTACAGGACGGTAGATCTACAGGAACAGGGTATACAGTATTTATTATTGATTAAGGGACATGAAACAACACAATCTGAGGGAATATGGATCAGGTTCAGGAAGTCTGCGCAGTGTCCCCTCCACGGCGTTATAAAAGCGCCTGCTTGTTATTTTTGCGAGAGCGAAGCCCTGCGTGTGCACTTTGCAGAAGAACAATTATCAAATATTTCTGCCGGCAGTGTCTCCTGCGAAACAGGAAGTCTGTGGGACGGGGGGACGGGGGTCAGGGGAGGGGGGCGGGTTGCGACTCAAAAGTCAGGCAGCTGTTTACGATTCTGCTGAGTGCTGAGTTAGGGAAGGACGAAGGACTTTACAGCCACCACCACCATCATCATCATCATCATCATTAATAGAAAATGTAGCAATAACAAAAGAAGTAGGACAGTAGCTACTTTCACAAAGAGGGGGTGGTTCAAGCGCCGGTGCAGCCACGATAAGATCCGCACAGCTGTTGGTCCATTGAGGCCCCCACATTGCTCCAGGGGGGATTGTCCCCTGCTTAGTCTCATCAGCTGTAAATTGCTTTGGACAAATAAAACATTATTACTATTATTATTATTATTATTATTATTATTATTATTCTACTGAACAGAACACACAGACAGCTCCAGAGTATGGGAGTCAGACTGGCAGACGGAGAGGGGGGGGTAGGATTAAGGGGGGGGGGGGCGCTCCTCTCTGGCCCTCGGTCCGCCCGTAGGCGAGGCAGAATTCCGGCAGTGGCGGGGGCTTTCCTGGGGAAGAAGGGGAGCTTTGTTTCCGGCAGGACGGCGCTGGGAGCTGACCGACAGATTTGGCTGCCTCGACGGCCCCTCCAGTGCCTCGGCCCGCGGGAGAGAGAGAGAACGAGGGAGGGAGGGGAGATCAAGGGGAACGGGGACGGAGAGATATTCGCACGGGGAGGCAGGGAAGAGAAGAGGTTCAGTATTACAGCCGGGGGGGGGGGGGGCGGGGGTCGTGATACAGACCTGCATCTGTAGATCAGCCTGAACTAAACATTTACAAATTATACATTAAAAAAATGCTAAAAAGCAGTTACAAAACGGACTACATAGCCTGAAACGCGGATTATTTTGAGGCCCATTAATCAGAAAGTGGTCTGCCAACTAGTTGATTTTTTTTTTGGAGGAGTCTCTATTTATATCCAGGGGTCAGTGCGTTTTGGGAAGAGATGGATGACCGTGCTGCACAGAGGCTACGCCCAGCCAGAGGCCGGCTGGGCCCCGTACAGCTTCGCTCCTGATAATTAATTAAGCTCTTTGTTTCAGATAATTAACTATGCTGGGACTGAATGGAAGCTTCCGGGTTAGGACCCGCTCAGACGTGATATGGGCACCGTCGCATACTGAAGCAACCTGTGCTTGACTGGGACTCAGAAGGTCGGTGGTTCATGCCCTGGTGTAGCCACGATAACATCCAGCTGTTGGGCCCTCGAGCAAGGCCCTTAACTCCAGGGGATATTGTCCCCTGCTTAGTCTAATCGACTGTAAATCACTTTGGATAAAAGTGTCAGCTAAATAACAAATTTTTTTATTGATTCTCAGGTGGGACACTGCTGCTGCAGCCATGGCAACATGCTTAACCTCAAAATGGACACTGGGTAAAAATGAAAGGTGCTCAAGAACATCTGCGAAGCTGTGTATTGTGACCTTGGAATGAATCGATTTAATTTTTGTTCGGAGTGCTTTCGAGACATTGAGCTTCAAAGATACCAAAGTGAATGGGCTCCAAGCAGATACAACCAGCATTTCTTCATACTTTTAAACAGTGTTTATGTGTAAAACCTCACACATATAATTAGGGCCCTAAAAACAACATATTTATGACAGTAACTTTAGTCAAAAACGTCAATCAGAACCTTATCATTCTTGGTATAGTATGAGTATAATATAATATCCGTGCTGAGGCTGAAGTGTCTCTACCCCTCACCTGCTTAGCTTGCTGAGCCAGTATCATAACGCCCACAGTCCAGTCACCTATTAATGCTGCTGTTAATGGATGACCAAGCTGTTACAGGTTATGGTAATTGTGGGACAGACGTTGAAATTTAACTTGCTATAATTTAGCATTCAGGCAAAAAACTAAATTGACCTCTCACTGGCAACTCGGGGGGGGTGGGGGGGTGATGTCACAATCCAGGGTTCATCAACACCCCCCCACCCCCCCCCCCCCCCACCCCCCCCCCCCCCACCCCCCCGAAAATGATGTCATGGATATTCTTCACCTGTCTCCTTTCATCTGGATACAATGGTTGGAGAAGCACGGAGACTGGCACCACTTACATGCCTTTACCCTTAAGGAAACATGACCCACTGAGAATATATTACATCTATTCCATTCAGCGAGCAGCAGTTCTGCAGGCATAAATGCTTGCTAATGAAAGAGGTCAGAGGAGAAGGGTCTAACTGGTCAAAGCTGACCAGGTGACAGTAATGTAAACAACCACACATTACCACAGTGGTAGGCAGAAGAGCATCTCTGAACACACAAAGCGTCAAACCTCTTAAGTGGATAGGCTACAGCAGCGGAAGACCAATAAGTCGGCTATGAAATGTGTGTTTAACATAGTTCCATAAAAGTTCACATATACACACAATATACTGCAATAAATTACATTTCTGCAAGAGTAGGCCTACCATCCAGATGTCTACACAACTCACTAGAACACAGACCACCTTTAAAGTAAAGACACCCAAGCAAAAAATGTCCTTTAAAAGGTTTAACCAGGCAAAAGGTGATGCTCTTTCACCCTCTCTCATATCCTCCCCCAGACCTTCCTGTGTTTGTTGTGTTTCTCAGAGGCCTGAGTGGCGCAATCACACAGGGACTGAATGCCAGCATCCCCCCCCCCCCCCCCCCCCCACCCCCACCCCCGTGAACAGTGAACCAAAACAGGGCTGGAATTCTAGGCGAGACCCGGGCTTCAGAGGCCTGGACGGACAGGATATCACATGCCGCAGGCCACAGGGGCAAAGCCTGAGAAGCTGAAACACAGTACACAAGGGCTGCAATAAAAATATCAGCCACGTCTGGAAAACCCTCCTCCCTTTCCTTCTTCAGCCTCTCCTTATCCTCTCCTGCCGGGCCTCACTCACTTTCCCCCCCCCCCCCTCATCTTTTTTTCCCATTTCTTTTTCCTCCCCTTTGTTCTGTTGGGGAGGGGGGCGGGAGTTCCAGTTTTAATATTTTTGTTCGGTTGTTGGTTTTTTTTTTCACGTGTGAAAAGAACATTTCTCTGTAGAAAATCAGGAAGTTAAGAGAGAGAGAGACAGAGAGAGAGAGAGAGAGAGAGAGAGAGAGAAAGAGAGAGAGAGAGAGAGCGCCAAACTCTCGTTAGGTGGTGGAGGACTGAGACAAAGACAAACTCAAGAGACCGCTTCAGCTGTTCAGACCACCATGGTTTTGTTCAGTTTTTCTGCGTCCGACCTGCGGCAGTCCCCAGTGGTCATTTCTCCATGTTTAACGTGATCGTGTGGAGCCTTGTTGACCGTAGTCTGTAATTGGCCCACACTGTGCATTCGCTCCACGGACTGCCTGCGCTTATGCATGCCAAATCGCGCAAGAGTCACACATGAAATAAACCCTTATGGTTGAGTTCTCCAGACAGGGATGCACAGGTAACAGCAGTCCTCTGTGCCAGCCTCCCCTCGTCAGACAGGGCAAGGGTACCCACTTTCACTGCCCCAAAATGGAGGACTCTAGTGCACTATGGCATTGATTTGGGGGTGGTGTTCTTATAGAACAGGGGAAACTAGCTCCGTAGCCAGTAGGCTGCTGACCGACTGCGTGTTTAATCAAGTGCATGAATTAATTAGGTGTAAATCTGAACCATAAGGAATTAAACAATACAACACACCGGTGTTATATAGACCTCTGATACCTAAAGACCTACCGCCCGTCACCCCTGAGGGCTACGTGCTGTCGATTTTACCGTTTTATGGCTTCATTTGAGTGTTTTTCAGGTCACAAAGTTCAGAACCTTCTTTGCAGTTCAGATAAAGTTCAGGCACTTCTGCACCAATGCACTGGTCATTTAAGTCATGTTACTTCATATTTTTTTCTATTTAATTGTTTTTATCGGCTACACTATATCTACATTACTTGCAAAAAGCAAATTATACCACAAACTGATAAAGGACCATAGCGACTGGAGTACTCTTCGGTTTTCATACCGCAATAACAAGGCAATTATGACAGCTTCACAGCTAGTACTAAGGATCCTCACATAAACCAAACCTCAACCAGAAGTACAGCCCACACCGAACCACAATTCAAAACCCAAACAGCCAGCCAGACAACAGTGAGGTGCCAATACGCTCGTTTACAGATCAACGTGGTCTATAATCTCCAAACCATATCTTGTTGTCACTGATTAGCGGCTTCTTCTGACTGAAGGATTACACTGTGCTGTGGGCAGGCCTATCTCCGCGAGACTGGAGATTCACTTCACTTCCCTCTTAATTCAGGCGGTCCAATGCTTTCTCTTTTGGCCCAATCTTAATTCCCAGCTGGCGCCAAAAAGTTCTCGCAATGTGACTGGAAAGTTCTGTCAGCATTGTAACGTTGCCACTACATTGTCGCAACATTATGAGACCGTTTTGTGTTAGCAAGACTGCTCTAAATATGCCAGTCCCATCCAGGAACCAAATAGCCAGTATCACACCATGCTGGTCTATGCCATCACACCAGCACGGGAACACCCAGTACTTTCGTCTCTGACACCTACTCTACCTGTTTTTCTCGATCTGTGGTGTCCAGATACACACTGCCACCCACTTCCTGGTGCTGCCACTGCATACCAGCCTGGCAGTCTGCACCCTAGTGGCTAAGGTACATGACTGAGTGGTTCAAGCCCTGGTGTAGCCACGATAAGATCCGCACAGCCGTTGAGCAAGGCCCTAAACCCCGTATTGCTCCAGAGAAGACTGTCCCTTGCTCAGTCTAATCAACTGTAAGACCATCTTAAAATAGGGGTTACACTGCCTTGAATGTGATGTCACAGGGTGAGACCATCTTAAAATAGGGGTTTCACTGCCTTGAAGTGGACTGCGTGTGTTCCACTCAGCCGTCTTTTGTAAATATGGCAGCGAGGACCGCAGGATCTCGCAATTTGCGTTTACGACCTCGTAAACGACACCTGAGCTCCACGAGCCGCTGGAGCGAGCCCGGCTGACCGGCGCGTGGAGAGCAGGAACCGGAGATTAAACAAGTCGACGCACGAAGCCTCGTTCGATACTGACGTGTCCCAAACCGGTCAGATGACAGGGCTTTCGTTGTGCTTCAGAAGCAGGCCTTGCCCAACGCTTCACACACACATACCGTGCAAGGCCTGCGATATGGATCCCATGGGCCTGGATTGCATTTCCCTGCAATAAACACAAGAACTTTCTCACATGAAGTCCTTTTTGACTAGAGTTCATTTACAGACAAGACCTGTATTAAAGGCCATACAGTTTGGTGCTATGGGTCAGCCGAAATATATACACTATATATTTATATACATGTGTATGTGTGTGGTTGCGGAGGGATTTATTGGACACTTGGGCACTTGGGGTTGATGCTGAATCGGACTGGACTGAAAGAGGCCCAGTGAAGCAGCTTGGCTTGGCAAGTTCCCACGATTCGCCACAGTCTGGGCGTGTGTGTGCGTGTGTGTGTGTGTGTGTGGTTGAGCCTGAGCATGCACGTCTGCTTGTCTAAGTGCATAAGTGTATGTTGACTGTGTATGTGTGTGTGCACACAAGCAGTCGGCTTTTCCTATGTGAGTGTGTGGGTGGGCAGAGGAGGGGTTGTTTTTGAGCCTGAATATGCGCTTGTGAATGTGGCTGTCAGTGTGTATGAATGCTTGTGTGCATGTTCTATTATGTGTGTGTGTGTGTGCACGTGTGTATCTCTGTGTGTGAGCATGTGTGTGTTTGTGTGTGTCAGTGTGTGCGCGTGTGTATGTGAGGGTGTGTGTGTGTGTGTGTGAGAATCTGTACTTTGTGAACTCTCTCTCTCTCTCCCATACCCTGTATTTACTTTGAATGGAACTGCAGTTCTGGCTCTGGTTCCAAGGCCCTCCTCAGAGTGAAAGATCTACAGTGAGCCTGTTTAATCACCATCTTTTACACTCATACCCCACCTCATACAGTGTGTCACACACTCATAAACTCATTCATACACTGTGTCACACACTCAACACCACCTCATACACTGTGTCACACACTCATAAACTCATACATACACTGTGTCACACACTCAACACCAACTCATACACTGTGTCACACACATACGCTAACTCATACACTAACCATATCACACACCGACACACACACACACACACACTTCAACAGAGTACACTAACCCATACACACAATATCGCACAATCCATCTTCCACAGTGCACACCAACTCATACACACACTGTATCACACAAACACACACACACATAACCAATCCCTGAAAAACACTAATACACACACACCACCACAAACACACACACACATAACCAAACCCTGAAAAACATGAATACACCCACATACCATCAGAAACACACACAGACACACACACACAAAAATCAGAGGCATCTCGTGGTCTAACCTGTAGAGCCCCATCTGCATGTTCATTGCCAGCTGCCATGTTGGTGGTTCAAAATCAGCCTCACAACCTTTGTCGCAAAAAACATATCTTCGAAAGTAACATATTTTTAGTGGCCCTATTCCATAACACTGAGCCCGGAGAGATACGACACAACCGAAGCAGGGACAGGTAGCAGCAGGCCTGAGACGATGATTACAGCTAAGGTTCAAAACCAGGGGAACGGGCAGCCGTGATAATATCTACGGCCACAGAGAGGGATTGTGCTCCGTCCATTCCATGACCCAGCATATAAACCGTGTACAAGAGGGCTCTTCATAAAACAAAGGACTTTTTAACCTAGCCTGGTGAAAATGAAAATAGTCAGTCATTTACCCAGGGGTGAGAGCATGAGGAAACAATGGTGATGGTGTGAGAGAGAGAGAGAGAGAGAGAGAGAGAGAGAGAGAGAGAGAGAGAGAGAGATGGAGAAAGAGAGAAAGAGAGAGAAAAAGAGAGATGGAGAAAGAGAGAGAGGGAGAGAGAGAGAAAGAGAGGGAGAGAGAGATGGAGAAAGAGAGAGAGAAAGAGAGAGAAAAAGAGAGAGATGGAGAAAGAGAGAGAGGGAGAGAGAGAGAAAGAGAGGGAGAGAGAGATGGAGAAAGAGAGAGAGAAAGAGAGAGATGGAGAAAGAGAGAGAAAAAGAGAGCGATAGAGAAAGAGAGAGAAAGATGGAGAGAAAGAGAGTGATGGAGAGAAAGAGAGAGAGATGGAGAGAGATGGAGAGAAAGAGAGAAAGACTTTGACTTTTGATGTTCTTTAATGAAAAACAAATTATTACAAACTTCTAAAAACAGGCACCAAAAAAAGGAAGGAAGGAGGCCAAACTCCTTCATACCCTTAACTTGATGCTCAAACACAGAAAGAGAGAGAGAGAGAGAGAGAGAGGGAGAGAGGGAGAGAGAGAAAAAGAGAGAGAAAAAGAGAGAGAAAAAGAGAGAGATGGAGAAAGAGAGAGAGACACAGGGGAGCCTCTACTTTGGATGCATACAGTGTATCTATCATCCAGAGGCCAGGTGAAATCGATGAGAGCATTGTCAGTCCTGCTGATACTTCTCAACTGAACAACACAAAACCAACTTTGTCCTTCCTCTATTGCGTGGAACATGAGGGTAAACACAGATGTGATTTTGATCAAGTTAAAGGTACAGTAAATATACAATACTTTAGAAAATTCTGTGCCGATTAGCCAAATAAGCAAAAAATACTCAAAAGTAGAACTGACCAGCTAAAAATGGTGCTTATTATAACAGAAGAAAATCTATATATTTTTAACGCTGCATTACTTTTACTCACCTAAATACCAATATTAATCATTTACTGGTCCTGGAGCTGAAGAAACCAGCCTTCTTTGATAATTCCTCGCATGAATTCCCACTAAAAAGTCCCATAATTCCCTGCTGCAGAGTCTGGCTAAACACACTGGTTTCAGATGTAACATTTATATGACCATTGCTGGTGAAATTACCTCCTTCAGCATGTTTTTCTGCTGTTGTGAAATCTATTCAGGCCGTTTGAGTGCTCGGCATGGCCTCTCCTGAAGCCCTTCTCATGTCTGAAGCAACTCAGCCATGGTATTTTTACATATTTTTGTGCAATACACCTAAAGCCAATACAATAGCAGAGAGAGAGCTCTACGTTGGACTAGAACTTGAATCTTTCAGCTCGTCAGACTAAATCACTATCATGGAGACGTATACATAGGGAAAATAAGTTTATCAAAATAAAACGTTGAAAATGTCAATAAAACAGTTTGTCCATTGACTGCAATATCTATTCATGCCAAACGCACGCTGCTTATAGCAATATTTTGAAGACAGTGAACTGTGGTCATCATGATAAAAATGTGTTGTTTGTTATTGTGATTGTCCGTTCAAACTCGGTTGCTATGCTACAAGGTCCGATGATGCCCACGGGAAGTCTCGAGGCGATCCAACAGAGCGATATTCCTACATCACTGTGGGTTTGTTATTAAATACAACCCTTTAGGTCATACCAAGTCCCTTAACGTTCACTAATTCCAACATCTCCAAAAACAGGTATAAACACCACTACAAACCAGGTTTCCATGGAAGTACAAGTTCACCAAATACCAGGCAGGCGATGCCTCTAATTTTGAACGGACTAATGGGATTGAATAACCCCAGCAGATTGGCTGCCTGGTGTTTTCATGCTGTTTAAATATGCAAACCATAAAATACAACACAATGGGCTAGTCCCTTGAGATGTTGGCTTTCATCAGGGAATCGTGTAGTTTCCTCGTGCAAAATGTCAGTCAGATTGGGCAGTGAAGCTCAACATGACGAGACATTCCGAAACGGCCACAAAATGAATTAAAGCGCTATGGAATTGAATTTAATTTACTGAAGATGTTCCATTAAAAAAAAAACACAACCACCCCACTCTGCACTTCCAGCTGCACCACTGCAATATGAAATAATACCAGCAAAATGTAGGATTTTCTACAGATTAAGCACAAATCACGGAATTGCTATGCTCTTCTGAGTTTCTTGACATGCTGCTTAGTAGGCGATCGAAGTTACCGGCATGCTTGCCTCACCAAGGTGCAGGCCTCAACTAGAGGCCTCTGCCATGGGAAAAATATTTTATAGCCCTTAATATGTAAAAACACTGGGAACCGCATATTTCCGTTTCCACATGCAGCAGAAAACAATAGCCGTAAATTGCTGAATGTGTTTACGGTGTTTTTCAGGAAAACAAGGCAATCAATTATTTACTGCAGAAAATTATGGAGATTATAGCATCGCCCTGGGCCTGTCTAGGGGAATCCCTCCAACTTAATAATAATAAAAACTCAAACCTGTTTTTCACCTGCATCAATGAATGACTTCATCAAACCGAAACCATTTATTCTACTCCTTGACAAGCACCGTTCTCATTAAACTGACATTACAAAGACTGGCGCATTGCCACCTGTCAATGCAGCTAATATATTACACGTTATGTGTTGGTCGGACTTACTGTTGTTAGACTTGAGGTCCCGGTGGATGACAGGAACTATCGCCTCGCTGTGGAGGTACAGCATGCCCCTCGCGATCTGCACTGCCCAGTTGACGAGGATGTGCGGGGGGATGCGGCGCCCAGCTAGCGCCCTGCTCAGGGGGCCACCGGAAGCGTATTCCATTATGAGACACAAGTTGGGTTCCTGTAAACAAACCCCTTTGAGCGCGATGATGTTTGGGTGAGTGAGCATGGCAAACAGCCGCGCCTCCTGTCGTACATTCTGGGCCGTCACGCTGATGTCCTCGTCCGGGTCCTGGCGAGCTGCCTTCACGGCTACTCGGCCACCCCTCCATGTTCCCCGGTAAACCTTGCCAAACCCACCAACCCCTATGACCTCCTCCAAACTCAGTTCTCTAAAATCCACTTCTTCCGGTTCGATCTCTCCGACCACAACTGGGCCAAGCTCCCCGACCACCGCGGAGCCCTGCAATTTGCCATAGGCGCTCGGCTTGAACGAGACGTAGTTCGAGGGGAAAATGCCCACTTTGTTGTTGACCTTGCCCGCCCACCAGCCTTCGTCTCCTGATATCTCCGAGTCCAGAGACAGAACCTCCACCAGGTCGCCTTTGCGTAGAGTGAGCTCGTCCTTCCCGGACGCCTCATAGTCGAACAGAGCCGTCCATACGGGGTTGGTAAAGTTGCCCCTCTGCGATTGTTCGAGCCCTTTCCAGTTTGACAGTGGACCGCGAGAAAAAATATTCTTCAGTGGCTCCATGGACAGTCACGCGACCTTTTCATTTATTTTGATTCTGGGAGAAACTGCAAATAAAGTACAAAATGTACTTTAAAGCTCCTCGCCTGGCTCCTTTTCCTTTATGTGTAATTAAGCTCATCAGGAACATGAAAAATAAATTGCCTGTACAAGCAAATCCCCCCAAAATAAAATGAATATCAACGCTTTGGTTTCAAACCGTGCCAGACACGCGTAAAAACGTAGGCGTACAATAGGCTACCTAGGTCTCCATTTGGTTTGGCAAGCGCCGAACAAAAGGAAAAGTCCTGTGCATAAATAATTCTGCCAAGTGTGCCAACGCGTAAAAATCCAAAAGTGGCTCCATTCAGCGAGTTTCCGTGTAGACTTACGGAGGAACACCGCGTTTCTCGGCGACTGTTTTCGAAACAACCTTTACTTGTTTGCAAGCAAGTGACTTGCGAAACACGAGGAACGTTAATAAATTAACCAGTGAATTGCAAACACATTTAAAACAAGGAACAATAGGCTACATTTCAATATCACATAAAATCTATTTCAGTAGTCAAAATGCACCAGCGAGCGAGTCTCTCAAAATGAACTTGCTGATATACTATACAAAACATTTTCAAAACATCTCGATTTTTGTTGTCCATCTTGACTTTTCGATAAGCCTGTATTTTTAGCCATTCCGAACAGCAGCCATCGCAAGCAGGAAGCGCAGAGAAGTGGAGAAGAATAGCAGGAAAGAAGCATTCAGTTCTGCGTAAATGTGCTTTACGGCAACTTGTTCCCGAGTTGCCAAGACGGCTCTTTCTAGCTCCACGAACTAAGCAACGGCGCTTTTACAAACTTGCTATATCTGTCAGCAGATTCTACATCCACGGTGATAGTTATATATTAAAAATAGTTCCCACTTCCATTGACGGCAGACGCGGGGTTCGTTGACTGCTTAGCATTTCACATATTCCATATGTAGGCAGATTTCTTTTTAATTGAGTTTTAAACAGGAAGAACCGTACAAAGTCGCCTGGCCAAATTTTTTTAAAGAGAAAGGCACACAAATACGGCCCCATTTGGTTCGTCACGCGTCACCATATTCCGCAGTCGAGCAATGAGTTTTTATTCTTGTGTTTGTAAAATCCCAAGCGCGTGATAAATAGTTTTATCACATTTTGTTGTCAGGTCTAGTCCTTTCCCGTCTCCCTCCGTCCAGATCGCGAACCACACTACGTCTCCGTTTACAGTTAGAAAAGAGGGTGGGGTTTCGTAACTTTTTTTTTCCCCCACACAGGAAAAGAATAAAGTCACGCAGTCTCGCGCGCACACACACACACGCAAACACACACAATGCCAGCTTTGCCACATTGTAAAAGTAACCAGTACTAATCTACGGTGATCATTGTGGCGGTTTTGTTGCGGCCAAATTAATGGGCGCAATGGATCGTAAAATATATTATGGTTACACGTGACATAACACCAGTACATTAAATTCCTATCCCAGAAGTACAGCGTCGAAGCAGTCTTGGACATTATTTTGTTTGTGCCCTCCATTTAAAACAATCATAATTTTATACGGATGTGCGAAAACTTTACAACTAGAATTTATTCAATGAGCATTTCAATCTCTGATAGGCATAGCCACGTCCAAACAGTCTGGAAGTTATTAAATATTGCTTCGGAAAAGTATTTACAAACAAAAATGTGGGGAAAAATACCATTGCCTGTTATCTTGTTTGATAGAGCAAAAGACTAAGGTGACTGCAATGATGTTATGAGCAGTTCAGAGCTTCTAGTACTAAACAGAGAAGATATAGTGCAGTGTCCCCGTCTGTCCAAATCTCGTCCCATGATCAGTTTAAGGAAGGGGTACATGTGGGTTGCCTCCGCCCCGTAACTGTGGATACGGAAGCAGTGCACTTCCCTCTTCGTGCCCTCGGTAGCATCAGCGGGCACACTAGCCCCCTCATGCCTGCCCCCCGCACCCCTCCGTCCAGTGCAAACGCCCCCACCCCCTACAGCCCACTGCTGAGTCATCCATTCTACAGGAAGAGTGCATTTGTTATTGCTGTTCGGCAGAGGCCGAGAGAGGGTCACTCCGTTTACATTCTGCAACAACACAGCACGGTGGAGGGAGACGGAGCGGCTCCGGAGAACCGTTATACGCACACACACACACACACACACACACATACATACAGACACGACACACACACACACCCACACACACACACAGACACGACACACACACACATAAATACACACACAAACACTACACACACACACACACAGACACTCATACCCCCCCCCCACACACACACCCACATACACACACACACTACACACACACACACACACACACAGACACGACACAGACACACAGACACTACACACACTCATACCCCCCCACACACACACACCCACATACACACACACACTACACACACACACACCCCCGCACTCACACACATACACCGCCACATACACACAGACACTACACACACACACCCCCGCACACTCACACACTCACACACACACAGACACACCCACATACACAGACACTACACACACTCATACCCCCCCACACATACACACCCCACATACACACAGATATGATATACACACTCACTCACACACACCCACATACACCCCCGCACTCACACACACACACCCCCCCTGCATACACACAGACACTACACACACACACCCCCGCACTCACACACTCACAGACACACATACACCCCCCCACATACACACAGACACTACACACATACCCCCCCCCCCCACACACACACACACACCCCACATACACACAAACACACACTCTCACACACACACACACACACCCCACATACACACAAACACACACTCTCTCACACACACACACACCATATACACACATAAATACACACACAAACACTACACACACACATACAGACATCCACACAGAAATATAAATCACATGAAAAGGTTAATATAGCATTTTATAGGACATCAGAGCTCTTGGCCTGTGTCCAGAAGCCACCCTGCACTAAGAATCAGAGCTGTAAGGAGATTAAGTAATGTTAGACTAAATTCAATTCTGTAGGAGATTCTCCATGTATAACTCAGTGTAGGCCAGCACTAAGCTTAAGCTGTGCCTGTGAAACCGGCCCACAGGCTTTTAGTACAATAATGTAAAGTACAGGCCACTGCCAGTCTCCATGCAGGGTTGTGCTTGAGTTCATTTTAGTTTGGTGAGTCCATCCAGCCATCCATCCATTATCTTAACCCGCTTATCCTGAACAGGGTTGCAGGGGGGCTGGAGCCTATCCCAGCATACATTGGGCGAAAGGCAGGAATACACCCTGGATTCACTCACACACTCATACCTATGGGCAATTTAGACTCTCCAATCAGCCTAACCTGCATGTCTGTGGGAGGAAACCGGAGTACCCGGAGGAAACCCACGCAGACACGGGGAGAACATGCAAACTCCACACAGAGAGGCCCCGGCCGACAGGGATTCAAACCCAGGACCTCCTTGCTGTGAGGCGGCAGTGCTACCCACTGCACCATCTGTGCCGCCAGTTTGTTGAGCCCGGGAAATTAATTGAAATCCAATCAACTGAACAGAAATGGAACAGACCCCAGCACCGCTTCATAGATTTTACTTCAACGTTTCATGAACACCAATGTCTCTTTTAGTTTGTGTCGAAAGCAGAAATATGTGTTGCTCATTAAAGTGCACGGTGCTACACGGTGCAACAGTACTAAAAAAACAGGACATTAATCCAGAAACTTCAAAATAATGGAAGGGGCATGCGAGTAGTCAGCCTAAAAATGAAAAATATTATCACGGGGATTTAAAGGAGTGGATTGGAATGTTTTGCAGAGGTGTCAACAGGAAATGAATTGCAGGTAACAATAATTGTAATTTATTTTACAGGCAATGGCCCCATACTTCAAATACAAAAGTCTTATTGATTCCTATGTACATAACCTCATAAATGGGTTGTGTATTTATTGTACCATCTGTCGTCGTTTAGCCAACCAGATAAATATGGAAACAAATGCAAAATATCATGGGAGATGATGGTTATGCTCAACTTGATTTTAACAGACACCTGATAGCATATTGAAATGATTTTCTTATTTTATTTATGAAACTAGTTGTACCTTTCATACTGCAGATGTCAACATTTTCGATGTAGTCGGTGATGCTAATATGACAGTTGAATCGGTGAAGTCAGCAGCCGTAGTATTTTGTCTAAGGCGAATTTACCACTTCAGCAAGCTTTACGTCAAACATAGAACATGAACGTCAGAGGCCTGTTCTTTACCGTAATAACCGGAATATATGTGCACCAAAAATGCTAGCCGCTGCATGGTACAGTACTTCATCCAAGCAAAAAGATCAGCGAATTATCAATTGCCGTCAAAATATTTAAGTACTTGAGCCATTTTAAGGCATAGTTAAAAGTGTTAACCATTAACAAAATATTTTTCTAGGCATTACAGTAAAATCAGATCTGTAGATTTAAATTTAAACTTGTTATTCCTATTTTCCGAAGGAAATAAATGTCAACAGACTGATATACTGAAACTTGAACTTTATTTCACTCATACAAAATAAAAAAAAAAGATGTTAAAAGTTTACAAACACCAAATTCACTCGCCTTTCATTAAACATTTAGATGTGAAGCAAAATTTTATCAGCTCCACAGTTTCTCACTTTATACATTAAAACAGCTTAAAATAAACGGGGGAAAAAAAAGAATATTTATACTAAGGAGAAAACTATTACACCGACATGATTGGGGTAAAGAGGAGGTGGAGGTGTGGCGGTGGGGTGAATTCTGCTTCTGCAAAACAAAAACCTTGATTTCAGTCGTCATTCCTCTTGGGTGAAAACGGAAAAAAAAAAAAGGTTGCAAATTATGTCAAAAATAAGAACCGTGAGCCAGTTCTATTCCCTTTTTTTCAACTGGAATCTGCTTTAAAAACACAACGCAACATTATGTAAATTACCACGAGCGGGCCAAGAAGCTTCTGGGCCAATGGGCTGCACCCTTCAACTGCACCAGTCCTCTGTCCGGCTAAACCATGATGTAACTTCTGCCACCATTTTAGCAGCTGGACTCACAGAGCCGTGACGGAGCACAGAGCCGTGCAGACAGCCAGGCGATGAGACCGGAGTGGGGCGGGGCGGGGGGGGGGGGGGCGTGAGGGATGTCATGGCACTGATTTAATACAGAAAGGTGTGACCAGTAATTCCTTTTCAAACGTGAACGCGACATCTGATGAAACTGTACACTTTAATCTCGATGGCCCCAAAATGTGCACACATGGGTGTCAATATTTTAAAATAAGGGGAGGAAAAAAAGAAAAAGAAATTAATACTTTAAAAAAAAAAAAAGAAAAAGAAAAAGAAAAGCTACCAGGGAAACTACACTACTAAAGACTGCCCTGCTGTGACATCGTCACGTTTCATTATAAAACAACATTACCAAAAGGAAGGTCTTCAATCATAGATGGCCAGAGTTACGACCCACAACAAGGTGACCGTTCCCCCCTTTCTGCCGTTCTCCCTCTACGAGCAAGAGGTATAACCCTAAAAAATGTCCTCAATGGTCGTATTTCATGGGTGGCCAATTTACAGCATTAAAGGAGAAGTCTTTCTTAAAAAGAAAAGAAAAGAAGGAAACAGAAATAACGAATCCGGAGCTCTGGGACTGTACAGAAACAGGTGAGCTGGTTACCTCTAAGAATCTGGAGCAGAACTGCACAGAGGACGATTCACCTGAAACCATCCTTGTCAAGCAAGAGAAATGTGTTCTAGAGGCCCTGAAATCCCAGCCAGTCCGTACGGTGCCAGAGCCCTTTTCCTTTTTTTTTTTTAAAACACCGAACCAACATTTCTGGAGAAAGTGGGAGAGTTTGAAAAGAACTTTCACTTGTCTTTAAAATACAAGAAAAAAAAAAAAAAAAAAAAACTCAGATAATTTCTTTCTCCACAAAGAATTATTTTTAAAAATGGTAACACAGCGCATTACACTGGTCCCTGGCCTGGTGCACACGTGTAGGTACCATGTACTATGTGCAATTAAATTGTGTTGAGGTTTCTACATACAGTACACACATGTGCATACATAGTACTAACATAGTAGCTACATGTCACTGCAAGCACAGGACCATTGTAATGTACTGTACCCCCCCCTCAATAACAAAAAAAATCAAGACTGGTAAAACACATAATATACAAACTATTATCCACTGGCAGTGGCGGTGGCTGGCCACGCCTCCTTCTCTCTGGGCGTTGTAGGCTCCGCCCCCTCCCCCATCCGAATGCAGTGAAATTAAAACAACCAACGTAAAGTGTAAAACAGCGTGGGGCGGGGGGAGGGGGGAGCTATGAGTCATAGTCTTCATCGTCATTGTCGTCGTTGTGAGGCGGGGGGGCGGGCGGGGGGGGCGTGGACCCCATGAGGGAGGGGTGTGGGGCGAAGGAGCCCAGAGGGGGAGCGGGCAGGCCCCCCTGTCCGGGGGTAGCGTGGAGGTACGGGTGCTGCACGTCCGGGCTGACGCCAGAGCTGGAGGGGGGAGAGGTAGAGACGGACCTGCTTTTAAACGGGGAGAGGTAGAGACAGACCTGGCTTTAAACGGGCAGAGATAGAGACAGACCTGGTTTTAAACGGGCAGAGGTAGAGACAGACCTGGCTTTAAACGGGCAGAGGTAGAGACAGACCTGGCTTTAAACGGGCAGAGGTAGAGACAGACCTGGCTTTAAACGGGCAGAGGTAGAGACAGACCTGGCTTTAAACGGGCAGAGGTAGAGAGAGAGAGAGAGAGAGAGAGAGAGAGGGAGGGAGGGAGGGAGAGGGAGGGAGGGAGGGAGGGAGGGAGGGAGGGGGAGAGAGGGAGAGAGGGAGAGAGAGGGAGGGAGAGGGAGGGAGAGGGAGGAGGAGAGAGAGGGAGGGAAAGAGAGAGAGAGAGGGAGGGAAAGAGAGAGAGGGAGGGAGGGGGAGAGAGAGAGATAGAGAGACGCACACACGCACGCACGCACGCACACAAATGGCAAAGCACCAACCAACTCCCCAGTTAGATGTCTTGCAGGGCGGGGGATCGGACCAACAACTCTGACAGCTAGATAGCTGCTCTTACCTCCTCAGCTAATGTCGCCCACAATTAAGCCAACCAACAGGACCAGAAGGTGGTGTTTGCAGAGTATTTAATCGGTGCCAATACACCAGACAAGCTCAGGAAAGCGTAGAAAAGTATTTGAATCCGAAACGATTACGTATTTGACCCAGGTCTGCCTCCCCGTGAGGTCCCGTGGGCACACCGCCGTTCCCCAAACATACCTCTGGAAGCGGGAAGCGGGCTGCAGGTTCGAGCTGGACCGGGACCCGTCGTCCTCCTCCTCCCCATCCATCTCGCTGTCCTCAGAGTCCTCCTGAACACGGTCAACATACCCACGGTCACTTTCACGCTCACCCCACGACCGATTTCTTTTAGACTTATTGGTCTTCTGCTGCTGTAGCCTATCCACTTCAAGGTTTGCTGCGTTGCGTGTTAAGAGATGCTGTTCTGCCTACCACTGTTGTAATGTGTGGTTATTTGCATTACCGTCACCTTGCTGTCAGCTTTGAGCAGTCAGGCCATTCTCCTCTGACCTCTCCGCATTTCTGCCCACAGAACTGCTGCTCGCTGGATATTCTTTGTTTTTGCACTATTCTCAATTCTAGAGACTGTTGTGCTTGAAAATCCCAGGAGATTTCCGAAATGCTCAAACCACCCTGTCTGGCACCAACAATTATTCAATCAACAATTTAGATTCTTGACCTGTTTTGAGGTTTGGTCTCAAACTCTTGACCACGTCTGCATGCATTTATACAATGAGTTGCTGCCACATGATTGGCTGGCGTACATGTGTACCTAATAAAGTGTATAAAACGGTTGTAAAGTCAATTTAGGTTAAGAAAACACAGGCAGCAGTGCCACCAGTCACAGAGCCTGTAGATAAGAAGGAACTAGACACCAATAGCGATTAGTGGACAATTTCAGGATAAACATCCAAGTGTAAGCAGAGTGGAAACAACCAGGAAGTAACCAGAAAGTATCCACCAATTAATTAACTGCTTGCTCCATTGGTTGTTACCAGCGTACTTTGTGACTGAATCCTCTCAACTCTTTCTATACAAGGGAACACTGTCGATCATATCCATAGTTTATCACCCCTTAAGGAACTCTGAAGGTAAAAGTCTGGAAAAGCCCCAAAGATCTAAGACAGCGATCAGCAACTGGCCCTCGAAACCAAATCCAGCACAGGTTTTCTTTTCACCCGGGTAATTATTGCTAGATCACACCGGACTCCCAAGTAAAGGCAGGATGGAGAACCAGCAGTTCACGGCCCTCGAGGACCGCGAGTTGCTGACCCCTGATCTAGGACGTCCCGGTAAAGGAAGGCAGGGCGGGGGAGGACGCACCTCTTGCTCGGACTCCGTCCCCGACTGCTTCTTGTCTTTCCCCTTGGTGCCGCCACCTCCGTTCTTCCGACCCAACCCCGGCTTTCGACCTCTGAGGGAGAAGAACAGAAACATCCTGTTAACCCCTGCCAGCAGAGATTTTAAATCTCCTTCTCAACTGGCCCATGTGCTGATGCCCACAGAACGGCTGGTTGAGCTGGAAGGTTGGTGGTTCACGCCCCAGTGTAGGTAAGATCTGCACAGCTGTTGAGCTCTTGAGCAGGGCCCTTAAGCCCACATTGCTCCAGGGTGGGGGGGGGGGGGGGGGGGATTGTCCCCTGCTTAGTCACTTTGGATAAAAGCAGCACCTAAATAACGGTCATGTAATGTAATGGGTGGAGTGGCGTGCTCCACGCAGAGACACCCCACCCTAGCCCCCCCAGGCACCCCAGGCACCCTCACCTGCGGGGCACCTTCTCGCCCCCCTCCGTGTGGTTATCCTCAGCCTCCCCCTGCATGTCCGGCACCGCCGCCACCAGGTCCTTCAGGAAGTCGAACTGCTGCTCCAGCTCGATGCACTGCTTTCTGGGGGGGACGAACAGGCAAAAGCGCCCAGGGTTCAAGCCCCACACGCGTCGGCATTCTCTTCCTGGTTTTAGGGTCTGAAACTAACTCCTCCCCCTCCCACTGCACTGTCTGTGTTAAAGGCCCACACACGTAGCTTTTTCGTATCATCTTGGGAGCTTTCGATTCCATTCCATACTGATTCAATTGAACGAGCGTTTTAGATACTATAACCTGTAAATTCAACAACAAACAAACTACTTTAGATGATCAACTAAGTTCTCAAAAGGTGTCCAAAGGCTTTTGGCTTGGTCTCAAAGAGGCAGATTACGTGGGTTGAGAGGTTTATATTTAGCAACATCATCCGATAATTCAGCAAAAACATACGTCATTTCACGGGGGAAATCATTTCACAAACAGCTTGGAAAACATAGCCACACTAAGATCTGCACAGCCGTTGGGCCCTTGAGCAAAGCCCTTAACCCAAGGGTCGGCAACCCTGGTCCTGGAGAGCCGCAGGGTGTGCTGGCTTTTGTCGTTACTCAGCACTTAATTGATCGATTAAAGCAGTGGATTACACAGTTAACTCGCCTCACCTGGTTTCTTGGGTATGAATCAGTTGCTGGTATTAAGGCGAAAACAAAAACCAGCACACCCTCCAGGACCAGGGTTGCCGACCCCTGCCTTAACCCATTGCTCCAGGGGAGGATTCTCTCTCGCTTAGTCTAATCAACTGTATGTCGCTCTGGATAAGAGCGTCTGGCAAATGCCATTAATGTAATGTAATGTAATGGAGCACAAGCTGAAAGCTGGAGGATGGGCCTTTCACACACGAGGGAAAGGCTGTGGAGGGGAGGGGCTGGGCCCTGCTCTTCAAAACACTTCCTCCACAAACATGCATCTTTAGGCCACGCTGTATGACTAACACATTGAGGAACAGATGCTGCCACCCCCACCCATACAACTACCCCACCCCTGGCCAGTTTCACAGCCATCTACAGGGCTAGGCCAGGGACAAATGGCCTCTGCAGAACAGGAACTTCACAGTCCTACCACCCTGTCCTCTACAATAGCATACGCCAGCACAGGCATTACCAGTCCAGCTCAAACACACCGAAAAAAACAGCACGCCCTAACCCCTAGAGACACAGAAACATACACGCGCACACAACCATGCAACCTCACGCATGCAACAACATGCAAACGCATGCAACAACATGCAAACGCACGCAAAACGAGCAGTGGATCTTACAGATGTGATGTCGTCATGGTCTTTGCATTCCGTGACTGTGTGACGTGACAGGCTTTTGTCAGAAGAGATTCCAGAAAGAGTTCGAGAGCCCGTGCTGGTGTTCAAGTTAAGGGCAACAGATATTCAGCACACTTTCTGCATATTCCTACAGTTCTTTCCAGTCTTGGGAAAACATCTGCAGTTAATTACACTGAATGACACTGTGTTCTCAACCCTGGATTCAAAAAATGCAAATCGCGGTGGGAAATGAACACATTCAGCCTCCAGGACACGTGCACTTGCTGAACTTCTGTGACACCCTGCACAATCCCATAAGGACATTGGGAACGTTTCTAAAAAATACCAAAAACATGAGTAATTAATACCAAGTATTAGGCATTACTAGATTACTAACAATGCCGTCACGCCATAAACGTGTAAAAAGCTTAATGCTAACAAATAATTCCGTAAAGCAGGCAATTTGACAAACAAGAAAGCTTATCAGCTGTGTGAAAGTATACAGATGATGACGGGAACTGGTGCAGCAACTTTTCCAATCTCTTCATCCGTCTGCATGATTTTCTTTATCCTTGCCTGTAGAGAAGGGGGAGAGCGACTGGTCAGTCATCATAGCCACCCAGTTTCCCCACCGGTAGTTATTTTCTATCTTGACACTTGACTTAATGGCTCTCATTACTTCTGCTCGAGTCCACAAACCAATAACCATCAAGACATTGACAGTTAAGTAACCGACTGTAACGTAATTATTCGAATGAATCGAACAATGTTGGCTCTTCCAAAATGCCATACATTACTTTTTAATTTTACTGCAAAGTGAAAAGGTATGCATTATTAAATAACGCCATTCCCATTCCACACCAGTCTGCTACAGCACACATAAAACCTTAAAATGGCATAGCTAACTAACTTCAGGCATAAAAATGGAAGTCGAATCGCATACTTCAAATGTTGGCCTCTCTCACCTCTTTGGGCAGAGGCCACTGCACTGACCAAAGCGATTTCCATATCATTTCACGACTGATGTAATGTAGCTAATGCCAGCAATGAAAGGTTGAACGTGTGCTACGTAGATATAGCACAAGTACAGTAACTTAGCTAGCTAACGTCAAATGGCGTAGCTAGCTAGTTAGCTAGCTAATGACTGCTCAAATGAGCAGGGTAGGTCGCTGTGCCTGCTCGTGTATGTCACTATAGATAACCCGCAACATAACTTCGCAGGCGAAATGTAAAAATCATGCAGCTTTAAATTTATGCAAATGTGCAGATCAAATTCCCGCCGTCTGTCCAAACACGGATTGTTTGAATGACATACCCCGAAGCTGGGGGATAGCTAATCCCATTATGTAGCCAACGTTACAAGAACAAAACAGAAAGCTAGCTAGCGTTATGCTAAATTATTATAGCTAGCTACATTTACATTTAGTTACAATTTACCCGAGAAGACGTGTTATAAGGAACCATTTTCACGATAGCGAACAGTGGCTGCCTAACATTACTTGTTTTGTCAGAGTTTAGTAGTACCAAGCTAACCCTAAATCGCTTTCTACCCAGATAGCCTGTATCACAGCGCATTGGTAGGCTAATTAAATGTGGAAAGAAGTACAGCAAACGTTAGCTAGCAATCTGTTTAACACCTTCTATCATGCAGACAAGTTGGCAAACTAGCTATAATCGAATAGTTTAAATGTTCAATTGGACCATTCGTTGTAATTTCCACACAAAGAAAGGCCAAGTTCAGTTTTAATGGAGAATTCCCTACCAACACCAAATAGCTAGCTAACAATCTAGTTTACTCCAACTAGCGAGTGCTAGCATTTTTTCCCCCTTTTGGGTAAACCAGCTTGCTAAGATGAAACTTTTTAAAATAGCAAGTTTTTCTGAGTGCAACGATACCCGTTTCATCACCCTGAAAAGTCCTATGTTTCAGTTTCTTATCTTTTAAACGTGACTCGCTTAGATATTAACGATAATTTATGTTTCCAATAGCTAGATTTAACACGAACAGGCCCGGCAAACGTCTTAATAGAGCCCGTGGCTCTGAAGTGGACGGCTAGCTAACAGAGGCTGAACTAGGCCTGACGACTATGCCCACCCAGGATAATGTTTTTCACGTCTGAAAAGTGTGTGCGTTTCCGCTTACTCACCGGAGGAAATCTGGCGTTGTATTTCTTTTTTTTACTTGGCATTTTTCATACAAAAAATCCGTATTTTCTGAAGATTTAGGCTTTTATTGTTATTATTTCCCCTTCTCTTCGAACACAGTCCCAAACAGCGACGCCTCCTCTCGGGCAGTTTCGGGGGACACCGCGGGATCTCGTCGCTCGACAGGTTTGGATATTTGTCTGTACCGGTCGGATTGGACAGGGATAAAACAATCAGTAACTACAGGAGCTGAGTGATACCCTCCTCATAGTATCTAGATGGTTATCCATTTCGTTTTGTAACTTATCCCGAACATCTAGCAATTTATTAGACGATGTTGAAAAGTTTTTTCTTTTTTCTTTTTTTAAGGAAATGCGTGTGTATTCTTGTGTTTACGGTAGAGTGGAGCCGTATGTTCCAGATTCAGGTTTCAATAAAGTTTAGTTATATTTTAAAACGAAGACGGGCCACTAATGTTAGCATGAAACTGAAATCAAGTAGCTAGCTGTATAAATTTAGAGCGGTATGTAGGAGAGTGACCCATCACGACGTTGTAAGTAGCTACTACGTTAGTATAGCCAGTTATGAAAAGAGGAGTGAATGCTGGCTTTAACTTGGGTTTGCCAGATAGCTAGGCCATAAGTGTTTCAAAGAAAATGTGGCCTTGGGTTTTATTAGTGATAACATTCGCTTAGTTTGTTGGCATTTACAAGAGAGATGTAATATCAGCGAGCTAATGTTAATTCACCAATTCATTTGCTACCTTCATAGTTTGCCCAACACTTAGCTCACAAATGTAAATTAGCACCTTGTCGTCATATCGGACGTTTGGTCGAGTTAGACAAAACATTTTACTATTAGCTCTAGCTAACTATTAAATCTTTTGTACCTAAAGAATATTAGCTAAAGCAACTACGGATTGTGGAAGATAGGCCAGAAACTGGTGGTTAGCCAGCTGGTTGCTGACTAGAAATTCTCTGCTATTTTAAGTAACGTGTGGTTTAACTTAATTTAACCTTAAGTAACATTAAATGCAAAACGAAAAGGCATAACACTCATCTTATGAAAATAAGTTTGCCGCGTGGTAATGCGTTAGCTAGCTAGTAGCAAACGGTGACAATATTTTGACTTTTTAAAATTTGGCAGTTGCTACATTTCTGTCGAACGTTAGCTCGGCCGGGCAAACGTCATCTGAAATTTTCATCAACAAATTTGGTATGTTCAACAATAGATTGAGCCAAAAATACTTATCAGTGGACTAAAGTTAAACAAATGTGAAAACGCTTTGTTTTGTGCTGTATTTTAAAAAGTATATTCTCCCGAATTTATTTTTCCCTTGTTAAAATCACTGGTTTGTTGTACGGCGCTCTGGATAAGAGCGTCTGCCAAATGCCTTTAATGCAATGTAATGAATGTAAAATAAATTGGACATAGAATGAAGACACTTTAGCTAGTGTTTAGCTAGTGAATGCTAAACTCGTAACCAGTATTTTGGAATAAGTAATTTAACATTACGCTGCATTGTTTCCATCGACAATAAAGTATCATTAATGCCTGGTGCAAAATCCAACTATCAGCGGTTTCAAAACGGTTTGAGCTGGTCAAACCATGTTGAGTATGGAGCTGCTCAGAACTGGTCTACCAACTGTTTCAAAGCTTGATCAGTTTTTTTCAGCAGGGATAGTGTAAATCAAGTTTTATTGAGATTGTAGAATTTGTCGTCCTGAAGTAAAGAAAGGAGTCACTAGACCCTTCATTATTACTGATGTTCCAATCATGTTTATGTAGGTCCAAATGCCACACAACTAACTTTCTATGACTTTCTACAAGTGTCTCTCTAACTTGCTTGACTGAAGACTGGGTTATCGGGAGCCTAGAGTTGTGTATAACCAATCTTGGGAGTATAGCTGTGCTCCCTCAAGCTACTATAAACGATTTCTTTCCACAGTCTGATAGAAGACCACTCGAAGACA
Organism: Conger conger; assembly: GCF_963514075.1. Lineage (NCBI taxonomy): Eukaryota > Metazoa > Chordata > Actinopteri > Anguilliformes > Congridae > Conger > Conger conger. The sequence continues at coordinate 15,316,039 of NC_083762.1, read as the reverse complement.
AGATGGAGGAGGAGGTTGGTGCAGAGGGCGAGATGGAGAACGCAGAGCCCCTCTCGGCTGAGAAGTATGCTGCTGAGGCAATGGCAGCCGACATGGCCCCGTGGATCGTGTTTGACGCATGCAAGACCCCCCGCGCTGAGTTCGAGGGCTGGCTGGAGTCCAACCGGCCCTCGCAGGTGAGCCGGTACGGGGATGAGGAGGGGGGGTCCAGTCCAGTGGGGTGGATCTCCGTGCACGGCCCAGAAAACTGGCCCAGCATGGGGGACGTAGAAGGCTTACAGGAGGGCTGGGAGAGGCTTCTCGCCAGCGGCAGGTCGGTGAGCTTCCAGACGGTGAAGGAGCTGGCGCTGAACTATGGGGTGCTGACGGGGAAGTGGCTGATGCACCTGGACACGGGCTTCAAGGTGGACCACGCCTGGGAGTGCATCGCCAGGGCCGTCCTGGACGGGAAGATCCACTCGGCCAAAGTCAGCCCCCGCAACCCCAAACCGGACAACCGGCACGTCATCTGCGTCTACAACCAGACCTTCACCGAGGAGGACCAGGTCATGAGGCTGGACGCTCTCATACGCGCGGCCGGGGTGAAATGTCCACTGTCCTACAAGCCTGACGTCTACACGTACCTGGGAATCTACCGGAACAACCGCTGGAAGCTCTGCCCGACAATCTACGAGAGCAAGTTCAACCTGGAGTGCATTCCTCGGAGGTCCCACATCATCAACAAAGTCACCGGTATGGAGGTCAAATAAGATGGCTGCAAGGGATGACTTTGGGAGCAGTTGTGGGACTGGACAGAGACAGGACAGGAGCTGTATAGTGGCATGACTTTGTGAAAGTTCACTTGTGCAGACGTTGTTTTTACCCCCCTCCCCTTTGTTCCGTTTGTGCCATTAAAATAAAAAATAAAAAAACGCTTCCGATTTCACAACCAGGAATGCACTGGATCCTAGCTTCCCAGCTTCCCCTGCAAGGGATGGTGCTTTTTTTTTTTTTTCCCTGCTTTTTGAGGAAATCGGTCACAAAAAGAGAAACGGTGAATGGAAAGTCAAACTGTCAGCTGCCCCCTTGTTCAGGATTTTGAACTACTACGGGATTTTGGTGGGGTTGAGATTTTGTTCAAGATAATTTTGTTCGCACTTTATAACTGCGTTAACAAAGTTGAAATTGTTCACCTGGGACAGCCTGAAATGAGAGGAGAGGTGTGATTTCTCCCTGCTCACAAGGTTTCAGTGTGAATACAGTCATTTATTTTCTATCCATTCATCCTGAGCTACAGCCCAGCAAACTGAATCAGTTTATGTAGATTACTAAAAACATACATACCAGAAACATTTTAGTTTCAACGGTTTCTTTTGCTCAGAAATCAGCTGACATATTTTTCTTGTACACAAAGCTGACTTTGCTTTCTGTATTGTATTCCATACACCTGTCCAATACATTTGCCAAATAAAAGACAATTTTGAGACCAACACTCGGATGACTTGCTCAATGTTTCACATCAGTCAGCAGAGTGATTCTGTGACTTAACTGGCCCCAGAACACAGACAGGGAAGTGTGATCACAAATCAAGGAAAATGTTCTCATCCCTTGGTAAAGGGCTTGGGGATTTCCCCCAAAAAAGAGGAGGGGATTTCCACACAACAAAAAGCCAGGGGTAGCCTGGAATCTGAGTAGAAAAATATTCTCATGCTACAAATGATTTAACACTGGGAAGTACCTGGAGCCAGTGGAATATTTTACAGGAGTTACTCGGTGCTCACAAATGATCGACATGGGACACCTGGATTAAATGAAGGTGTAATCCAAGTAGGGATCACATCACTAAAAACAAATGACACATAACATTAAATCTGCCCCTTTACTATAGTACAATCCTACACCCCCCTCCCTATTGTCATTCCAAAATGCACCACATGCAGTAAATAAATGACTGCTTTGCAACAGATTACATACAAATCCTATGGAGGCTCCTGATTGGCTCAACCAGAACACACACTAGCTAGGAATGCAAGTCCAGTTTTTGACTCAACACATTGCTTGTTCAAATCTGGGTTATGTCAACAGAACTTGGCAACGTAACACGCGGTGTAGTATGAATACTCAATACAAACATTTAGGCATTTTGTAACATCTCAAGTAAAAAAATCTAATCTCTGGTGTGGTCCGTCAGGTGTTGATTTATTTTTCTTCTTCCATATCAACATGACAAAATAACCTTTCACTGAACAACAAATAATTCAAATAAAGACAGTCCTCGTTTGGTCTATATGTTTGGGTTTAATATGTATATATGCATATACAAATTGCACAAAATATCCGCATAGATTTGTTTCCCAGAAAAGATAGAAGATAATGCTGACCAACTCTGACTACAAACATCTGAAAGAGAAAGCATGTGCAGATTTAGTTTTAGCCAACGCTGCCACAGTCACACTGCATAATCCCCAAAATATATTTTTAGTGGCAACGATGGTAGAAACAAGTTCCAGAATTTTCAAAGCTGTAGACCTGTACATTGACTGAGAAGGGAGAGGCCAATTGGCAAATAAAAGAACCGGATACTATGATATCCGGGCAACGGTTTCTGTTCATGTTCTTCACACGGTATGTAACAAGTCAATGCAACCTCAGTGCATTTACTACCTCGATACAGACTTTCATCTATACTTTGGTATTGTCATAAGATGTGAATTTATTTGTGAAAATATAGCTTGTGTGTGTGGGTGTGAGTGCGCGCATCTCTGTACAGCTTGTACAACTAGTATTGAGGCACCTGTGAGTAAATTCATTTAGTACTTGTATACATGACAAGTTGATAAACACTGGCTACATGTCATACTAACCGGGTTTTTTTTTTTTTTTTTTTTTTTTAATTCAGATGAATTACTCTACATCAAGCTGGTGTTTTTGAAATTAAAGCTCCACGACGAAATGAGACAAATTAAAGACACGGACGCACTACAAAAACATATAAGATATTGTACAAACCACATCTCGCAGTCTCTTCTCTGTGAAAGCAGACGCACCGTTACATACTGTGAAAGGACACGAGCCATCTGCTGCGCGAGAGGAGACAGGGGTTTCGTTTCCCCTTCCTTTCCCTTTCAGGAAACCGAGCTCCCGCTGCGAACGCAGTCTGGAACAGCTTCTCTCAGTAAAACTGTACACTGGGGTTGCTCCTCTCTAGTCCTGGAGGGAAACGGTGCCCACATAGTTTTGGTTCCCATCAGGCTCTTTGATTGGTGCACTTCCTCCGGGGCTGGGGGTGGGTAAGGCACACTTATCTCTTCCCCTGAAGAGAGTCTCTCTTGAACTGCCCCCCCCCCCCCCCCCCCATCCTGGAAGGAATAGGAAATCCGGTCAAACCCCCCCACCCCCACCCCCACCCGACTGAAAAAGCACCAACGGATTGACCGGGATCCCCAATTTAGGGGATTATTCCTTCTCTTCTGTCTTGAGGGATTGTCAGCGTGACGACAAGCTTCTCTGGAGCTCCTGCAAAATGTCCCAAAGGGCGCAGAGGACCGTAAAGGTGAAACTAGGCATGAGTTTCGCCTCACAGTTTCCTCCCAACATGTTCACACTCAAACCCAGGGTACGGATTCAACAGTTGCCACTTGGTCTGGTGACCGTAAGGACGCTGCTAGGTAAGCCATGTTATAGGCACCAGGGACCCTCCAGTGGAGAGATTTAACTAGATGAGTATTGTGGGGTATCTTCTCTTGACACACTCAAGAACAATGGGGTCCATCCTGACACCAATGTATGGTCATTAAAGCATTAAAGCAAGTTGCTTAAATCATCCAGTTGCCTTCCATAAATGAAATGCCAGCTGACTTCCTTCAATCAAGCCCTGCCTACAATTCTTTTATTAAAAAAAAATTTTTTTTGGGGAGCATTGCATATTTATATTTGACTGAAGTGGGCATGACCTCTCTGGTTTTGAAGTCACATGAATGTCCCAAGTTCTCTGTAGAGGTAGGATTTCCATGCCCCGTATGTCTGAACTGACCTAAATTTTGGAGGGTATGTTCCTCCCCCCACAATGCTGGAATTCCTGTCCAAAAGGTCCCAGCATAGCTTGAGAAGTCCTGACCAAACCACACCTATACAAGGAGAAACAAACCCCTCGTCTGAAAGATCTCAAAACAGCCCCAATTTCAACCGTTTGTTGCCCGTGCCCCTCCGGCACCATGGCAACAAGAACCCAGCCAAAGTCGCTGGTTGAAGAGAGAGGGGGGAGGGGCGGGGAATTGGTGGAACAGCGCAGTCTGGCCAATGAGGGAGCGGGAGAGTGGGGTGGAGCTAAGTGTGGTGACCGGACATGAAGCCGGGCGTGGTGCCGTTGTTGAGGATGGACATGAGGCGGTCTTCGTCCATGGAGCTCAGGTCGTCCAGGTCGTCCAGGACGGGCATGTTGGTTGGCGTGGCGACGGGCCCCTCCATCATGCTCTCGTTCTGCAGCAGACTCATAATGCTGTTGGGGTAGTTCATCCACGTGGCCCCGCAGATGTGGTTGCCGGTGGACAGGTCGGCGGGGTTGTGGGTGGCACTGGAGGACGCCGAGGAGGACTGGGGCACGGTGCAGGACCCCCCGGCGTTACTCAGACCCAGCCCGCCTTCGCCCACCAGCGCGCTCTGGCCCAGCAGGGCCCGAAACTCTTCGGTGTTGATGCTGTCCAGAGTGCCAGAAACGTGGCCCTCCGTCAGGCTGGGGAACTCGTTCAGCTCTTCGTCGCCCAGGGTGTGGTCTGTCCTGAAGCGCACCCCCGACCCGATGGCCCCGAACGAGGGCCCGGGCTCCGACAGGGGGACGACCTCAGAACTGCCCGCCCCGATCCCTCCCGCTCCCCCTCCTCCCCCATCCGCAGCTCCCACCTTGGATCCGGTGTCTTGGCTACTGGGGAAGCCAGTGAAGCTGAACCCGAACAGGTCGGACAGGTTAACGGTGCGGTAGTCTTGGGAGGCAGCTGTAGAGGTGGCGGGGGCGGGGCTAAGGGCGGAGAGGCCGGGCAACGGGGAGGCTTTTGCCTGGGACTCTCGAGCGCGGAACGGCCAGGTATCCGAGAGGGGAGGGGGCTCAGATTTGGGCGGGGTGGAGAACAGCTGGCCCGGCTGCTGGCTGAAGAACGGGGAGACCTTGACGAGAGGCACTGGGGCCACGGGGTTCACCGCTGCAAGGGGAACAAAGCAAAGACAGCCCGCTGAGGAAAACCAGAATCACCAGCTGCCAGCAGTTTCAAAACGTAGCTTGAGCTGGTCAAACCATGTTGAGCTGGGATTGGTCTGAACCGGTCAACCAGCTACCGGCAGTTTCAAAACCTAGCTTTAGATGGTTTTCTTTCTTTCAGCAGGGCCCTTTACATTCAACAATGACGTCGCAAAATGCAGCAAAGTGAAAACAAAAATCTTCTGTATCCCAGTTCATGTTGAGAAATTGTATGTTTTAGTAAATGCGGGGGCAATAACAGTATTCAGGCCAGTTTGTAGTTGATGCGCAATGGCTGTTGCTGGATACAAACCACATTTGGTTTATACTCTGGGCGACTGGACTGCGATTATACTTTATGTGAAGGACAACGAACACAGTGTACGTCTGGTGACAATAGAACATTCACAAACGTTGTGTCATTTCAGTCGAGTGCTACTCTGGACTATAAACTGGCCTTGAGTCACACTTCTGCCTTAGTATTTTATAGCAAAGCCTGTTCTGAAGAAATCAATGTTCTTGCAGGTCGTTGGCTTACCAGGGAGTGCCCGAGTGGTTGGAGGTTTGGCTGCAGGCACTGTTCTCCGGGCTGTGCTGAACGGTCTCCTCTCTCCAGACACAGGCCCTGTAATTCCCAGAGTAACCGTTAGATGGGACCCACTAAATTAACCATTCCTGCTGCTCCCATTTCCTGTTTTAGAGACAGGCCCTGTGCCTCGGAATTACATTTTTTATTTTATTTATTTTATTTTAATTAACCTTCATTTTACCATGACAACATAAAACATCGAAGTATCATAACAGCAAAATATTAAATAAGAGGAAGGGACAGCCTTTGACAACAGCAAAAGTTTTCTAATTTCAAGAGGTGCAAACGCTGCAGAATCGTTATAAATCGTTTTCTTATCTTTTGTGCTTTAAGTTTCACTTGCTACAAGTAAACAGTTTTTTGCCTGACTTGATGGAAAATCTGAAACCACTGAGATTACTTCTGCTCGGTTGGCAAAAACAGAAATTCTAGTAGCAGTTTGTGGGAGGTTTTTTCCATCTTCCAGGACTTAAAAGGCTTTTCATCCATCAGACTTATTGTACTTGTTATGACCAGTGTTACCAAAGAACTTAACTCTAATCAACCTTCATCAATATAATATTAGAATCTGTATCCTTCCAAATCTGTAGTTTTAGTTGAGCATTAACATTATTACTCTGCTCTACTTGCATCAGGGTTTGTCCAAAGAACACAGATCAGGTAACCATCACCTTTATCACCCGCCAACTGCTAAAATATAGCACCTAGAATACAAATAAATAAATAAATAAATACTGCAAAGCTCACCCGGCAGGCTGTTTCCCAGCTTCAGGTTCTGGAACATTCCCTCGGTCCGTTTCCTCTTCTCCATCAACCTGAACTCATCTGTGCGACAGAGAAGAGGTCACCATAATGAGCCATACCTCAGTGGCCAGTTCCATAATCCTCACAGACCTGGGTCAAATATGTAATATGTTTTGGATTCAAATACTTTTCTACGCTTTTCTGAGCTTGTCTGGTGGTATTGAACCTACGACACACTCAAAGTACAAAGTACTCAAGTACAAAAAAAGTACCTACTGGTCCTCTAAAACATTATTGACATTGGGCGGCCTGTAGTGTCGTGGTTAAGGTACATGACTGGGACCCACAAGGTCGGTGGTTCGATCCCCGGTGTAGCCACAGTAATATCCGCACAGCTGTTGGGCCCTTGAGCAAGGCCCTTAACCCTGCATTGCTCCAGGGGAGCATTGTCTCCTGCTTAGTCTAAAGAACTGTACGTCGCTCTGGATAAATGCCATTAGTGTAATGTAATCAACTGTAAGTCACCTCTGAAACATCAGCTAAATAACAAATTATTATTATTAGTATTATTATTCTTTAAATACCTTCGTGTAATATTATGAATGGTAGTTCCCTCAATTCGTCATTGTATGTAACATTGTATTTTGACCGCAATTGTACCATTGACTTTAAAAATGAAAACGCATCTTATACTGGAGCCGACCGCAGTAGGGCACTAGTGGGCACTGTCTCTCAGCGTGACACAGGGAACGAGCTTCGGGAAGGAGGCGCGGTACCGGCCGCTCGGCACTGACCTTGGTCGCCGGGCAGGTACTGGAAGTCCACGGGCTCGCTGACCTCGCGGTCCGAGGGCCGGCGCAGCTGCATCTTCACCCGCACGGGCTCGGTGAGGTGCGGGTCGCTGTAGGGCGGCGTGCGGAACACGATGGCCACCTGCCGGTGCACGTCCGCCTGGGAGAAGGACCCCTTGCCCTCCCAGGAGTCCAGGTAGAAGCGCACCTCGATGTCCTCTGGAGGATGGAGGTGTGGGGAAGGGCGGGTTAGAAAGGGCCGGCCTGGAGCCTAGCGGCTAAGGTACACATGACTGGAACCCGGGAGGTTGGTGGTTCAAGAGCCCCAGTGTAGCTACAATAAGATCAGTGAAGCTGAACCTTTGAGTACGGCCCTTAACCCCACATTGCTTCAGTTAAAGCCTAGTCTAATTAACTGTAAGTCGCTTTGGATAAAAGCATCAGCCAAATAACACTATTTAAAGGGTGAGAGGTGGAGGGTGGCAGTTAGTTTAAGGCTGGGTAGCATTAGCAGTGCTAGTGGATTATAGCACTACGCAGCCTGTGTAACAGCTATAATCCACTAGCATGGGCGCCGAAAGGAAGGAAGTCTAATTCTGGTCTAATTCTAGCCTATCAGATACAACTACAGCAGTTTCACATCAAACACCCAGGAGTACAGCAGACAAGCAGCTGCCTGCTTGCGTTTGTTTCTTCAACAGAGCCAGTAATCTGCGACAATCTTACTTCCTGTCTAAAGGGTTAAAGAATTTGAATAGAAGAATATCTGACCACTGGATCTCAAAGACAGAGGCTGATGGAGGAAGACAGATGACGAGAGAAACTGACAGAGATCGATATGGGGAGAGAGAGATTGAGTGTGAGAGACAGAAAGAGGGAAGAGAGACATAGAGATAGATATGGAGAAAGAAAGGAAGACCGTGATCAAGGGAGAAAGAGAGATTTATAGTGTGAGACCGAGAGAGGCAGAGAGAGAAAGATGTAGAGATAGGGGGAGAGAGAGAGAGAGAGAGGGAGAGATGGACAGAGATAGAGGAAGAGAGAGAGAGAGGGAGAGATGGACAGAGATAGAGGGAGAGGGAGAGATGGACGGAGATAGAGGGAGAGAGGGAGTGGGAGAGATGGATAGAGATAGAGGAAGAGACGGACCTTTCTGCACTTTGTCGCAGAGGAGGAAGATCTCGTCTCCTCCTCTGCAGCTGCCCGAGTTTCTGTTCACCCGACAGATCTTCAGCTCTGCGGTGTTGGGGGCGCCTGAGAGAGAAAGAGGAAGACAGTGAAATGTTTACCTTCATAATGACTCATCTTGGGTCAGCATAGGAGGATCACTGTACTTACAGTATTGTGTGTGTGTGTGTGTCTGTGCATGTGTGTATATGTGCGTGAGAGCGAGTGTGTATCTGTGCATGTGTGTGTATGTGTGTGTGTGTGTCTGTGTGTCTGTGCATGTGTGTGTATGTGTGTGAGAGCGAGTGTGTATCTGTGCATGTGTGTGTATGTGTGTGTGTGTGTGTGTATGTGCGTGAGAGCGAGTGTGTATCTGTGCATGTGTGTGTATGTGTGTGTGTGTGTGTGTGTGTGTGTGTGTGGGTGTGTGAGTGTGTGAGTGTGTGAGTGTGTGAGTTATACACTCACGGTTGTCGTAGATGGGCTGGGACACCACTGGTTCCAGGGCACAGAGCTCCCCGGTGGGCAGGGAGATGGAGGCCTGAAAGCAGAGCCTCACGGCGTTCAGATCATACTCCTCCGCCCACACATCCGTCTCCGAGACTGCAGGGAGAAACACACATACATACATAAACACACACATACATACATAAATATTACACATACACACACATACATACATAAACATTACACACACACACGCACAGACATAAACACACACACACACACACACACAAGCACACACATAAACCCACACAGACACCCCACGCACACAAGTGTACACACACACAGGACAAACACAGACATGAAAGCTGAACAGAGCAAAACACCATGTTCTGCCAAACATGACTGCAGCAAGATGTTTTCCAAGGCGTGACACAAGGTGACACAAAATGGCACCTGATACTCACTGTTGTAGGGATTGTTGTGTGTCTGCAATCTGCAGGAAATGGCCTCAGTCACGTCTTTCTTCTTCACACACTGAATGCCGAGGTTCTGAAAGCTGATGGCAGGGAACAGAAGGGCCAGCAGAGGGCGCTTTAGTCAAAACAGGAACTGCAACGCTGGGCACAGAGTGGTGGGAAAATGCTGCATTCTGGGAGTTATCTTTTTTTTTTCACATTACAGGCATTTGGCAAATGCTCTTATCCAGAGCGATGTATGGGCATACTCACATTGTCTGGGGTCTATGTTAGCAGTGTACCTAAAGCAGAAAGACTATAACTGTCTATACTTCAATATTTGTTTATTTATCGCAAGTCTTATTGTCATCGCTATATTCAACAATCTTATCACATACATTCCTCATATCGTGCAGCCCTACTAAGAGTACAACAAAGATAAGAACTCAGGCCTTGTAGAATAATCTGACAAAGGATTATATCTATAAAACCGTATAATGCTAAAGAATAATATACACTCCAGAACTGCACTTCTGAATTCCCAGAATGCAGCATTTTCAGCCCTCTTTATACACTAGAGACAGAACTTAAATCTTAAGGGGTTCAATCAGATCAAGTTGTCCATCTGTTCAAATGCTGCACTGGGCCTTCCTAATGGTGTTATATTAAATAAAGTTTTATTGACCAACTGGGAGGGTAGGCAATTAAATTAAATACCAACTACCTTTGCCAGAAAAAAGAAATAATGTTTTTAGCATGCATTTGTATGCATATGCATGTATGTGTGTACACACTTTTTTTTAATGGAACAACTCCCTCCTTTGTAGCCTTTCTGCATAGTTGTTAACACAAGTTGTCACTGTTTCTTTCAAGCACTTCCTCTTTCACTTTCTAGCCTTCGTTCTCACACGCACACACACTGACACACACACACACACCTACCTGTGCACACGTCTATCCTGCAGGTCAGCCTCGTAGTAGCCATGTTTGCAGTCCTTGCCAACCAGTTCATGGGGGTGCGGCTTGTAGGGTGGAGTTTTGGTTACTAGGGAAATTCGCACACGGAGGGGGCCACTGTAGTTGTGAACCTGTTGATAAGGGAGAGGAGAGGGAATACAACTACCAGCATTCACTCTACACTGCAGCCAAACATCAGAGGGGATATTCAGGGCGGCGTGTGATGAAAGGGTTACTTGGTCACTGTACAATGTGGGTTGTGATTGAAGGATCATTCTCCTCACAGTGTAGAGTGTGGTTGGTAATTGGAGGTCAAGGTACTCACAATGTAGGGTGTGGGTTGTGATTGGATGATCACAGTCCTCACAGTGTAGAGAGTGGTTTGTGATTGGATGATCACAGTCCTCACAGTGTAGAGAGTGGTTTGTGATTGGATGATCACCGTCCTCAGTGTGTGGAGTGTAGTGTCTGATGGGGGCTTTTTCCCAAAAAAAAAAAAATAAATAAGCTACGGATGTAACTATGGTTCTATGGCAGGGGTCGGCAACCCTGGTCCTGGAGAGCCGCAGGGTGTGCTGGCTTTCGTTGTTACTCAGCACGAAAACAAAAACCAGCACACCCTGCGGCTCTCCAGGACCAGGGTTGCAGACCCCTGTTCTATGGTGAAATTCAGATTTTTCTGTCACTCAGATAGGAGTCGAGGGCGGGCTGGATAGGTCTCTAACGGGCAGGTTATGTGACCTCCGCCCGCCCGCGACTTCTTTGTTGGTATGCGTTACTCGGTCTGCGCATACGCATGTCCAGCAGACAGACGGCCCTCTGGCGGTCTGGAGGGATGAGACGGAACAGGGCGTTTTGTCTGCGCTCTCACCTTGATGGCGGGGTGCGTCTTGGTCGTGTCGTTGCTCTTCTCTCCCGGGATGCTGCCCGCTGACCGGCCCTCACACTTGTACCTGAAGCGCATGCCCCTCTGCTTGGGCTGCTCGATGATCTCCAGGTAAGGGTTCCCTGTGGAGACATTTTAACTTTGAACCCAGCTCACACCCAGACATTTTTACTTTGAATCCAGCTCACACCCAGACATTTTAACTTTGAACCCAGCTCACACCCAGACATTTTAACTTTGAACCAAGCTCACAACCAGACATTTTAACTTTGAACCCAGCTCACACCCAGACATTTTAACTTTGAACCCAGGTCACAACCAGACATTTAAACTCTGGACCCAGCTCACAACTAGACATTTTAACTTTGGACCCAGCTCACACCCAGACATTATAACTTTGAACCCAGGTCAGACACCTCTCCCCAAAGAAAGAGGGGATGAGAGCGGTTTCTGACACGACCCAGGAATAGTCCCTGATTGGACATGCCACAAATGCAAGTTATTGATCTAACCAAGTATCAGCCAAGAACATTCTTGCTGCACATTAACTTTAGCACAAAAGCTAAACACAATTGCAAATGAATGAGTACTCTCCATCATCTCCATACAGCTCCTTCAAACCATTTTTTTCATGTTTTCATTGCTTTTATCCTTACCTTGGTTCATGGTTGGACCCCATCCAAACATTCCTACAGACACAGAGAAAACACAATATTTTAGACAAAATCTCCATTACATCTGTTCAAAATGAACAGGGTTTCCCTGGCACATAGGTCAATACCAATCTTAATAGTCCCCAGGCAAACTTCAACACACAAAACACTCACTATCACCTGTACACTAAACGTAAAACAAACAAAACCAGACCAGACCTTAAAAAAGTAGCTTTGCAGAGGATGAGTCATGACATTTGACATCAGATATTGTCAATGTCAATAGTTGGCCACATTAAACAAACCCTGTGTGGTGAACTGACATCATATCATACCATGAACCTGTCCTTAACACCAGATGCATTCGTGTACTTTCCTTATCCGCCAAAGCTCTGATTCTATCAATGGACGGGGGGCGTCGAGTGTCGAAAGCGCTTACAAATGCTGCTCTACGTGTGTCTTATCAAGAGCCGAGCAACCCTGATAAGGAACACAATGCACCAGGGCTTGACGGTCTGTTTCCAGAAAAAGATCCTGTACTGCACAGGCCTGGAGACTGTGGAGCGGCTGTATTCAAGTGCAGACTGAAGACCCATCTCTTCAAGCTACACCTTTCCCTCCCCAACTCACAATCACTGTGATTAGCCTTAGACCGTAATGGCACTTATGTATATATATTGTTACTTGTATAGGTATTGTTGTTTTTATTGGCTGTTGTTGTATTCTAGCTGCCAACAGTGGTGTGCTAGTTTGAATGTTGATTGTACTCTTCAAGGGTTCTGAATTTCTGTATGTTTACACTAGGACTCGGAACTGTACTGTCCTCTCAGGTCTACTTTTGCACTTGTTCTTGTGATTGATTTGCACTTTGTTGTACGTCGCTCTGGATAAGAGCGTCTGCTAAATGCCACGTAATGTAATGTAATGTAATGTAATGTAATGTATTCCTGCCCTCCACCGCACCCTGGGGGCAGACAGTGGGGTGAAAAGGGTAATCTCATGTTGTAATCCTGTGCCTGCATTAATCGGGGGGAAAACAAATGATTAAAGAGAGAGCAGCCATGTATACCGAAAAAGGCTTTGGCGACCAAAATATTTGGTGTGGTAGTCTCTTACGCAGGAGACGAGGGTTCAAAGTACCCACCTGAACCTTCTTTTGTTTTCGCTCGCTTTTATATATATATATATATTTTTAGGCCTTTTTCAGCTTTATTGGACAGTATATAGAGACAGGAAGAATGGGGGCGAGAGAGAGGGAAAGACATGCGACAAATTGTTAGACGGTCGGATTCGAACCGTTGACGTCGCGGCTCGCAATGAGCATGCGGTCAGGCTGCGCCACCGAGACACCCCGTTTTCGCTCGCTTTTAACAAAAAGTATCCAACTCTCTGTTTACAGTTCGGTAGTGACATGGAGTAAAACGCTGTTGAGGGGCGAAACACCGCATGGAGCCGCCGGAGCTGGGCCGAGCTAACACCACGCCACCGTCGCGTCCGCTGCCCCGGCCTTGTTGTCACGTCAGGTGTGGCCGATTTCGCTCGCTGCCCCGAGGGAGGGCACGGTCCAGAGACCCAGAACGGGGTCAGACCGCCCTGTACGGGCCGCGCTGCCAAGTCAAACACTCTGGAGAGGAGTCGCGTTACTACATGTTCCAGTTACGGCACAATTCTCGCAAATATTCCAAAAACGAAAACAAAATAAGACTACACAAAAAAAACAAAAAAAACAACAGCCGCAGCTCAGATTTCCGTTGAAGCAAAAAACAGAACAGCAGAGGTTTAATCGGTACGGGCAGGCCCGCTGTCAAAGGGGGGGGTGGGGGGGGGGGGGGGATTAGCGGGACAACAGGGTACTCTGTCCCCAGCCCTGGAGGGGGAGGGCCCAGTGGTCTGTGAAATTGGGATAGATATTCATCAAGTGATCCACAGAGACAAAATGTGGGGGATTTTCTCCCTGCAGTCCTAGGTACAGATACTTCCCCCACGGTTTGGTATGCAGACCGCACACCACAGTCCTGCAGGTCGACCCATCAATAATAATTTTCATAAAAATAATAATAATAATAATAATAATAATAATATCGTTATATCGTCACCCAAGGACAAGAGCGCTTCCTTCAGACAGGACGACGGTCTCGTCACACATCGCCGACTCCCGGCATGCAATTGGGCGCCTTCACGCCTTCATGCACACGCGTCTTTCTCCAGCTTGTGTCTGTGCGAGCCTGAATCACGCTCTGACGGGAAATGGCAGTTTTGGCAGGAATCCCTCCTGAATGGGCATAGCTTCTGACAGCGAGCGAGGGGGAAAAGGCCTGTATCTCTCACCATATCATTTGGTCACCTCCCTCACCCTCTCCCCATCTCCCTGCCCCTCTCTCTCCCTCTTCCCTCCCCTCTCTCCCTCTCCGCCCCTCTCTCCCCTATCACCCCCCCTCTCTCCCCTATCGCCCCCCACCGCCTCTCACAGTTCTTTTATTTTCAGTTTGAATACAGCTCCTCCTCCAATGCTTAGTCATGTCCCCGCTCAGACTGAGGTCCCAAAACAGGAAACGGTGATCCATGGAGGCAGCCCAGTTAGCAGGAACTAGCTTCTGTTTCTGTGCCACCACTGACACAGGCAGACACAGGCTGACACAGGCAGACACAGGCTGACACAGGCAGACACAGGCTGACACAGGCTGACACAGGCAGACACAGGCTGACACAGGCTGACACAGGCTGACACAGGCAGACACAAGCTGACACAAGCTGACACAAGCTGACACAAGCTGACACAGGCTGACACAGGCTGACACAGGCTGACACAGAACCTAAAAAAAATGTGCTACCTATTATCCTATTAAAAGGTCAGATGGGGGCGGCTCCTGGAAACGTTTGAACCTGCTCCCACTGGCTGATCAGAGATAACAGACAATCTGCAGGGGCGCCCCCTCCACTTGGCAGCGACCGGCGCCAACAGACCTGACCTGAAAACACGTCCGTTTCCTAGAGCGAGACAATGCGCTCGCAGTGACCCGGTCAAGCTTTAAGCTGTAGGTGTGTCACCCACTTAACCCAAACATGGAGATGTGTGACTGAGTTCCCGCTCCCCACCCACACCCCGTCTCACTAATCGCAGATCAGAGCCCGGCGCATTGCTGCAAACGGCAGATTTTGGCTGCTGGTTTTGGAAAAGGGGGGGAGGCAGGGGTGGTAAGGAGACCAGCCACAGTCCTGCACTCCCGGCACAGATGTTTCCTCCTTCCTCCTGGGAGACAATCTGCCGGCGGAGGCTAAAACCGGACCTGGTAAAATATGCAACGGTTCTGGATTCAAATACTTCTCTACGCTTTGCTGAGCTTGTATGGTGTATTAGAAAAGTGCAAAACCCTACCTTCTGATCATCTGGGTTCGCTCATGGTAAATGGCCGGCATTTATATAGCACCTTTATCCAAAGCGTTGTACAGTTGATGCTTCTCATTCACACATTCACACACCAACGGCGATTGGCTGCCATGCAAGGCACCAACTAGCTCGTCAGGAGCACTTGGGGGTTAAGTGTCTTGCTCAGGGACACTTCGACACACCCAGACCTTACCACCTGAGCCAATGTCACCCTACTATTGATGGCATATCTGTCTATTAACTGAAGTTAGCAGAGTGACTAAATCAGACCAATGTCTGACTGTCATTTGTCATACGCACTGTTAACAGTACAGCAGTTTAAAAAAAAAAGAAAGAAAACGTTTCCACTAATGCGCACTAATTACTAATCACTAATTTGCACTGTTTTCACACATGACTCCCAGGTAAAGGGTGGGTGAATCCAGGAATTAGTGATACAAAACTGTGTGTGTGTCACTCATATCCCTGTTACGTTTCATTTAGGCATAATATGATATATGAATAAGAATACCTATACAGTGATACAAGATATACATTGCTCTATGACCTACAGTAATGGAGATCGAGCAATTCAGAGTCATAGAATCATGTGAATTAGTGCAACTTTGTTAGCTTGTATCTCCAAAATTCATAATCAGAGACGAGTGTAATTTCGGTTCCAAAGGTTTCTTTTAAGGCCAAATCTGCATACTAAATCTCATTAAAATCTGGGCCGATACGGTCCAAAGGTGTGTTGAATGTCCATGCGA
The DNA here is from genome assembly GCF_963514075.1 of Conger conger. Classification (NCBI taxonomy): domain Eukaryota; kingdom Metazoa; phylum Chordata; class Actinopteri; order Anguilliformes; family Congridae; genus Conger; species Conger conger. The sequence goes on along the minus strand of NC_083762.1, from coordinate 15,300,004 downwards.
ATACTTTCTAAAGCCACTATAAATTCAAATGCAGAATTACATTGCCATTTTACATATTGCATTTTGATTATGGGGGGAATTTTCCGTCTGTGTTACGTTTCCATACTGGTGCCTCTACTGGTCAAGATGCTCAATTGCAGCCAGCAAATTAGGCATGACCAACAAACAGAGCGCTCCTTCCAACAATATTGAAGCACTCAACAACTGTGACGTCTTTTTCTAGTATCCGACAACAATCACAGCATGCTCTTTGAGAATATTTGCAGACGTGGATATTTGTATGCATCACCCCGAGACAATATTCTCACAGCCACAAGAGTTGATATTTGCACTTTCAGTTTCAAAACAACCCCCTGTTGTGGCTGGGAATGAGATTACATTACATTAATGGCATTTGGCAGACGCTCTTATCCAGAACGACATACAGTTAATTAGACTAAGCAGGAGACAATCCTGGAGCAATGCAGGGTTAAGGTCCTTGCTCAAGGGTCCAACGGCGTGCAGATCTTATTGTGGCTACACCGGGGATCGAACCACCGACCTTGCGGGTACCAGTCGTGTACTTTAACCACTACGCTACAGGCACTACGATCATTACGATCAGTCCCCTCAACGTGAACGTAAACGTCACTAAAAGCACTTGTAGCTAAAAGCAACAATGTAATTAACAGAAATCAATGTAACTCCTAATGGATTTGCACGATTGGTGACACTTTACAATAAGGTTCATGAATTGGAATTAACTAATGTAGTTGTAACATGTAATTCAACATGAATTATTTTTTTTATTTTTTTTAATGTACGACACATGCCGATGGGTTGATCTGTACACAAAGTAACCAAGTCCAGGTTCTGCTGTCCACACCAACAGGTCGCCATATGTACCACGCACATGACAGACAAACATGATCAAATATTCTAGTGTCCACAGAGCAAGAACTGAGCAAAGACACCAACGCATATTTCGGACTGGCCTGGGACACACCCACACATTTCACTACACATTATATTTACGGTATCGGGCACAACTGTCTTGCCCCACCCACAAAGACTTATTGCCCACATAACTCAGCTTATCTCATACGCTGTGACATATAAATCCGCTAAACTGTATACAGTGCAAATCAGGAAATGGGTTAAGTGACGAAGGACATTCAGTGGAGATGCATAGAAGCAAGACGGGTGCATCCTTGATAAATGAAACCGTAATCTAATCTAACAATGACACAGGTGCACAACTGAAAGTTGTAGAAGTTAATTTAGGTGGAAATAACCTATAACGAGCATATTTCCATTATGCACATGGCTACACTGCGAGAATATATCTTCAAACAGACCACAATGTGACCAAACATCAGACACAGCGATAATAACTTGGAGCCAGCCCTCTCTCCCCATGGAGAAATGATAGTTTCTTAAGCAGAATAGTGCCAGCTGCAGTTTTTGTTTGCGATGACTCACGTGTCATTGTCAAATTAACATAAATACCTGAACACAAGGCCCAGATTAAACGCGTTTAGCCGGGTTTGTAGGACAGAGCTTCTTTTTCCATTAGGATTTGTCACATGCAAATTTGCGTCAATAATGTCGCGTATTGTGAACTGAAACATTGGATTTGAAGAGGCATATCATTGATCTGATATCATTAGACAGTAGCAGGACAATCCTTGAAATGTATTGTCGAATTGCAATATTATTTCTTCTGCGATGCATATGGCGAATGCATTTAAGGTGGAGAACAGCGAAAGAGGAATGTACGAGCCAGTAACTTCAAGCATTGCACTTTGAAGACACATGGCTGGCTAGCTAACGAAGTTAGCTAACTAACTACATAATCGTCCAGTTCACCTGGTACCAAGTTGTACCATGAAATGAACAAGGCCCACTGAGTACAGTGTTACAAACACTGTTATTCAATCTATTCATAGTAAGTTACATCTTGAATCGGTGCCAGCTATTATGGCGTTAAGAACAATAATTATCTGCGCAATACGTCACTCCTAGCCAAGCAGATAACCAAGCAAACTAAAATAACCCGTCTGTAAAATACTGTTTCCGATCAGGCATCGAAGGCTCCGGTCTCCATTAATTTTGTTGCTTTGCAGTGGGTGTACTCGCTCCTTTAAAACCTGGGGGATTTCCCTGCAGCAAAACAAGTTGGTAGCTAGCAAGCAAGCTAAAACAAAATGAAATCAGGCTACTTCAATTTAGCAAGCTAGCTTGTCCAGTTCATCTAGCAGGAATAACTTACCCTCCATTTTTCTACTCCAAATTCGACCTCAAGTCACGATTGACTGGAGCAATCGTATACTTGCGTGCGTTTTGTACAAATTCGTTTTCTCTTCCTTCTCAGTCTTCAGAAGATTGTTTTCGTGTCTCTCTCCAGCTTGACGAAGTTTGTCGCCGACTCTCGCTTTCGGCTCCCCCGCCCCTCGTCGCAGGTCTGCGATCCTGACGACACCGTCGTTCCACCCCCTCCAAAAAGTGCGGAAATACCCAATTGACGTAATTTAAAGAAACACGGGGAGCATGGGGCTCAGTAACTGCACCCCACGACGGACAATATTTACTGTGCAATCAAAGGAAGAGGTCAATGGAGACAACGCGTATGATTGGAAGTCTTTGACCTGTCTACATAACCGAGAGCTTCAGATTCATAAATGGGAAGCTATTGATGGTGATATTGAAAGTACTGCAGCTCTGGGTGATCTAAGGAGCTAATGTAGCCATTGAGAAACCAGCTACAGTAGAGTATAGCCCATGCCAAAACAGGACACGGATGGCCCTCCAGCCGTGGAAAAAAAAGGAGCAACCAGAACAAAAAGAAAGAACATGGAAAACTATATTGTGAGCTACTCTCCCCCACCCTAACTGCCCCAACCACCCTGCATTCCAGTGGTTGGCAGACAGCTGGTCGACTGACCGAGCAGACCCAGCAAATATGGGCGACAGTTCAACAGACATAACACTTACTGGAACTGCATAGCAGCACGGAAATTTCCTACGTTCGTTACACTGCCCACACCCCCGCAGCCCCCCAAAGCTGCTTGCTCCTAGCGGGACTAACAAATCCTTTAAAGCCACCTGCCCCTGTCAGCATGGGCAATGTTTTGGGGGGCCTGGTTTCTCTCTGTGTCAGAGGGGACTTGGCGGGCAGTCTAGGGCTGTCTCTCAGGGACACAGGCAGAGGAAACATTCGGTCAATTCGGGCAGCGACGTTCTGGCACTGGGTGCCTTGGACTAGCAACCTGACAAGGGTCTGCTATGGGGGACCTGGACGTGTGGATGCAGGTGTTGGGGAAATGCTGCAGGGGTCCAGAGTCTCTGGGGTTCTTGCTGGGTAAGCACTCCCTCTATGTGGGGTAACTCTTACTCTGTGGAGTACAACCTTCCTCCCCCTGGGTGACAGCTGGTTCCAGTACACCACTTCCCCCATCCTCTCCAGGACCCTATAAGACCTCACCCAGTTTGAGTCCAATTCAGGGAACTGGCTCCTCTTTCTCTGGGGGGCCGTAAAAACTCAAATCCAGCTCTCAAAGTGGTGGGCACGACTGGCAAGTCCTGACAGTTAAAAGCAGGTCACACAGATAGCAAGCACCATAGCAAGAAGCTCCAGTAGAGAAACACAGTAGCGGCATTCTGCTTTGTTTGTCCTGCTCTAATACACCGCTACTCTCTCTCCCGTTGGACCCACCTGGGCCAGTAATGCACCCATACCATTGTTACCACATGCATCTGTGTTCAGGACGAATGGCAGGGTGGGGTCAGGTGGGGGTGGGCAGGAGCTCTTTGAAGGCACATAAAAACCTCCTGTCTATCGTCCATCCATGTGAAGTAAATGGTTGGCATTTATATAGCGCCTTTGTCCAAAATGCCCGACAATTGATGCTTTTCATTCACCCATTCATACACACACTCACGGTGATTGGCTGCAGTGCAAGGCACCAACCATGCCTAGGTTGTTCAGGGACACTTTGACACACCCAGGGTAGGGTTGAACTGGCAACCCTCCGACTGCAAGACAACTGCTCTTAGCGCCTGAGCTAATGATGCCCCTGACTGAGGCCTTCTTGTAAAACTGTCCATTCTGTCAGCTTCTGTGTTTTCTGTTTTCCCTAGTCCCTAGCGTTTTGGCCTCTTGTTTTCCTCAGCTCCTTCATCCATTTGTTTCAGCTGTTCCATTTCTTGTCTCTGCCTCCCCAGTCCTTATATGGACTTCCTTCCTGCCATTTCTGCCATTCCTCTCACCTGTGTCTCATTGTCTGTCAATCAGTAGCCTATTTAAACCTCTCCATTTCAGTTTCTTGTTGCTAGTTTGTCTTTCTGTTTCACACCCCGGTTCTAGCTGCCCTGTGCCCTGTGCCCTGTGCCCTGTGCCCTGTGCCCTGTGCCCTGTGCCCTGTGCCCTGTGCCCTGTGCCCTGTGTCTTTTTTAACTCTGCCTGTCTCATGATTACGCTCTGCCTGCCCCATATGTACCTGTCTGCTATTACGTTATCTCCGATTCTGCATTTGGTTCCTCTGTCTCGAAACCTGATACATTCACACTCTCACACCATCAGTGATTGGCTGCCATGCAAGGCACCAAACAGCTTGTCAGGAGCAATTGGGGGTTAGGTGTCTTGCTAAGGGACGCTTCAACACACTCAGGGCGGGATTGAATTGGCAAGCATCCGACTTCCAGACGACTGCTCTCACCGCCTGAGCCAATGGCGTATGCCAAATAACTGTAATGCTGAGGCCCTCAAAGCCACCAGCTTGTGCCCCAAGAACCTCACCTCCCTCTGTGTGAAGTGACACTTCTCAGGGTGGTGCTTCAGGCCCACAACAGCCACACTGGAGCAGTCCCCATCACCACCTGGAACGAGCACCTGTGGATGAGGAGGTGGCCCAGGTACGCGATGCACTCCGAGCAGCGACATCAGCCAGCACCCTGTCAAATAACCTTGCAAATGTGGCTGGGGCATTGCAGAGGCCAAAGCCAAGCACACGGAACTGATAGAGTCCCCGACTAGTGCAGCACCCACTTTTACCCCTAATCTCAGGGGAGAGGGGAACCTGGCAATAACTGCATTGGAGTTTGATAGAGTGGAACCAGGAAGAGCCAGACACCTAACAAATCTTTATTTATGTACATCTTTCCCATTTTCTCCCAATTTGGTTGCCCGTTGTACCCTATTTAATTACCCGCTGCCCCTCCCACTGTGCTTTCTCTGTGCCCTCCTAACAAACCCAGGGAATTTTTATGGGTTCTGCGTCACCACCAGTGTTAATGTCATACTACACCAGGTGAGTCTGTCCCACATCCCCCTTTCCCTCAGAGCAAAGATGTCTTTGAACTCCGATAAGAGCTGACACAGAGCCTCCTGCTGCTAGGGTTCTTCACCATTGCAGCTCTTCCTCCATGTCTCCCTGACTGCAGGTAACCTCTCCTCCTCTCCCATCTGTGGCCAGTGGCCAGGGGCGTGGGGGCCAGGCTTGCAGAGGAGTCTGTTGAGGGTGTGGCAGGGGGGCGGCTACAGTGGGCAGGTGACATTCGAAGTTTGACTTAGACAGTGGTTCTCAACCCTGTTCCTAGAGATCAAGCATCCCGTATCACACCTGATTTTACTAATTAGCATCTCAGCGAGATCCCTAGCTGTTGAACAAGGTGTGCTTTATTAGGTTTGGAGTGAAAACCTACGGGACAGTAGATCTCCAGGAACAGGGTTGGGCAGCCCTGCTCTAGCTGTTGAATGGGGAGTGCTTTATTAGGGTTAGAGTGAATACCTATGGAATGATATATCTCGAGGAAAAGGGTTAGGCAGCCCTGCTCTAGCTGTTGAATGAGGTGTGCTTTGTTAGGGTTGGAGTGAAAACCTACAGGATGGTAGATCTCCATGAACAGGGTTGGGAACCATTGGATTAGGAGATAGGCACGTACAGGGCAGCCGCGTGGGGCAGATGGCAGGGGGGTGACATTGCAGATAGGTAGAGGGGTTGTGAAAAGCGGAACTGGGGCCATCTTGACTGTGGGGACCCCTGGAAAAGCAAGCGTACCTCTCCTGAAGGTCCAACATTACATTACATGGCATTAGTCATTCAGCAGACGCTCTTATCCAGAGCGAAGTACAATAAAGTGCAAATCCAAACCAGGGACAAGTGTGTTGAAGACCCTAGGGGAGTGACACACAGCCCGTGTTTCTCAGGAAGGGGTCCTGCACCCCCAGCAACCCACACAGAACACACTGACCTACCTCCCGACACTAAACATTCCTTTCCCTAAACGTGGGGCTTCGGTCCCCTGTTACAGTGCAGAGCTGTACGCTAGTCTGTTCCTTTTTCACTGTGACCTTTTTCGTACAGGTCTCCCTAATGGGGCTGTGGACCCTCTGTCGATGGGCATGGAGAATGGGATCCACAGTAACCAGGGCCTGGCAAAATGGTAAATGGTTGGCATTTATATAGCGCCTTAATTGAAAGTGCTGTACAGTTGATGTTTCTCATTCACCCATTCATACACACACTCACACACAACGGCAATTGGCTGCCATGCAAGGCACCCAACAGGTCTTCAGGAGAATTTAGGGGTTAGGTGTCTTGCTCAGGGACACTTCAACACACACAGGGCAGGATTGAACTGACAACCCTCAGACTGCCAGACAACTGCTCTTACCGCCTGAGCTAATGGTACCTAAATGTGGCCAAAAGTCCCCAGCATGCATCCAACCCAACGCCACTGGTTCCTGCTGTGTGCTGTCGTCTACTAAATTATGGAGGCCACTGTACTCAAAAGAGTAAAATCACATCTCAGTAGATTCTGTGAAGTATGTAAAAAAAAAAACCCAGTGACATTACATTACATTATTGGCATTCGGCAAACACTCTTATCCAGAGTGACTTACAGTTTATTAGACTAAGCAGGAGACAATCCTCCCCTGGAGCAATGCAGGGTTAAGGGCCTTGCTCAAGGGCCCAACGGCTGTGCGGATCTTATTGTGGCTACACCGTGGGGATCAAAGCAGCAAACTTGCATGTCCCAGTCATGTACCTTAACCACTACACTACAGGCCACCCTCTACTGCACAAGCTGCCTTCTGGATTTACTTGTGGCGACATTGGTAAGAACAGTCGTCTGGCAGTCGGAGGGTTGCTGGTTCAATTCTTCCCTGGGTGTGTGAAAGCGTCCCTGAGCAAGACACCTTACCCCTAAATGCTCCTGAGGAGCTGGTTGGTGCCTTGCATGGTAGCCAATCGCTGTTGATGAGTGAGTGTTTGTATGAATGGGTGAATGAGAAGCATCAATTGTACAGTGCTCTGGATAAAGGTGCTATATAAATTCCAATCATTTACTCGAAATGTTTTTGCTTTTGGCCTGTCCTGGTTGCCGTCACTGTAAAGCCATCATGCTTCTCAGAAACGTCTGGTAATACAAGCAGACTGTTGGCTTGTAATATTGGCACTGAAATCTCTGCTCTGGAGTTGAGACAAAGGTTAGGCCAGTTTGATCAAAATCAGCCTCTGATATAGTAACCGATACTAATTATAGCGTCTGTGTCATTAGACTTGAAACACGACCCGTGAGCAAGACATGTACAATGTCGCCACCCACTGGACACAGAATCTATGATCCGTATTTTTTTTCATGAGCAGCCAAAAATTTGGAGTGGTCTCAGCTTGACCAATAGAAAAGTCTGATTTTAGTCGCCCAATGAGGTAAGAGCCGGTAGAATAGGCCTTCGTCTTTATCACGGGGTTCGCATTTTGTGCGCCCTAATATTTTTTCATGAGCCTGTGTAGACCTGTGGCACAGGCCTAGTTTAATGCGACAATTTGCTATCAGTTAGCAAATTTTGCAAAGGCAAAATTCTCATTAGTAAAAACCTTCGATTATGGACAGCTGTTAAACTAGTTACCCCAGTCCTAGAGTAGTAAATACCAAACTTTCAATGACAGTGAGAGATAAACTAAGCATAGGCCTATGAGTTTAGAAAGTGTAGGCAATTTGAAAGTACCGAACACAGGGATAGTTTTAAATTGGCCGAGGCATTTTGTTTATGGTTCAATTAAGTGTATATTTGCCATTTACCGTCAATGACAAGTTCTTCAAACGTGCATATGCAATAATAGTAATAATAATAATAATAATAATAATAATAATAATAATAATAATAATAATAATTGATCCCTCTCAGATCATATAGATAGCTACTGTTATGGCTTTAGAAAAGTACGTACTTCACAATACATAATACGCTACAAAAAGTTACTTCTTATTTTAATCAATAGTCTAATCGGTTCGAATAATCAATCAATCAATTTGTATTTGTATAGCACCAAAAATGCTATGAGCCACACAGTAATAAAAAACAACAACAACAACAACAAAGCTTGTTATAATAGAAAAGAAGTGACGACCATCGTCCCAATTATAGTCGGCAATAGCCTAATTGTTTATCCGTAGCCTAATTTGGGAGTATTCTGCTTACGGAACTTTAATAATTGTAATTCTTCAATTCATACAGTGTTTTATGTAGTGCTTGAAGGAATAGAGCCAAAAGCAGCTGTTTAGACAAAAAAATCTAAACACTAGGAAAATGTTGGCAATAGACTGTGCAAAGAGTTGTTCGGGCAGCGAGACCCAGGGGGGGATTACATTCCGTTGCTGCGGGTGGCTGTTGCAGCTTGGCAGTGCCTGTGTGTGTGTGTGTGGTGTGTGGTGTGTGGTGTGTGGCTGCACTGAGAGAAACGGCTTTGACAGCACCTAGTTATACACAGAAATGGCGGAGGGAGAGTTGGACGTTGACTCGTTGATCTCCAGGCTCTTGGAAGGTGAGTTCTTATTCCGATTCCTGTCAGTGTGTTTGCATGACTTAGCTAGGTAGCTAGCTACGAAACACAAATCGTCACTGCCGCGTTTATTTGCGTTGCCAGCGTTCTGCAGGACCGATGGATTCGCAATAAGAGGCCTGGTTTAAGGGAAGCAAACCCCGGAATTTGAGTAACATTAGTCTGATGTCTGACCCTTCTGTAACGTTAGCTACATGATTAGATCCTATGCAGTTAGCTTTCGCCTGCTAGTGCTAGTAATTCCACTTAAGTATCAGAACCGGAAACCTAAAGTCCCTGATCAAATTCATAGTTTCCACTGGGACAGGCGAGCAAAAAAAAGTATCAACCAGTTAACCTAAGTTACTTAGCTTGTTAGCCATTTGGCTAAGTTGATGTTGGCAAAGTTCCTGAACTCTTTCTTACTGGCTAACTAGCACTAACGTTAATGTATGCTAGCAGCCAGTCTGCGATCTTCTTGGAGACGTCTTCTAAGTTAAGAGTTATTTTGACTCTTCGTCAAAACATCCAGCTATGTAACTTTTGATAGTTACATATACAATAGTTTTGATTACTTTTTCGATGTAACGACGTTAGATGCTTCGTGAAACTTGTATTTGACGCTTTGTCTCACATTAGCTAATTCTCTGAGTATGTACCAGCTACAGGAATAGGAAACCAATAAGATATGATATCCATAATTTACCCTACACGGGCACGGGAAATTAATTTTAGATGGAACTGCAAGCCAACCTTTCACAAAGCGTACCTCTAGCTATGTAGCTAGCGATACAATGTCTGATTTAATTAAGATAGCGTTGAAAAACTTGCTAAAAAACTTGTTGGTAGCTAACTTGTTTAGCTAGTTTTTGAAGTTTTAAATTAAATGTTAGTTAGCTGATACGGAGAAACACGACACGCTGTCCAGTATTATATCGAAAACTAGCCTAAGTCTGTATCAACGCACCTCATCATAGGTTATCTTTGGCGCTTCCTACAGTCTTATGTTCCTAATGGAGCAAAATGTTTTAATTGAGCTGGATTTAGCTGTCTTTACCATTAATATGCAGCCATTATCCCGGCTGGACGCGGCATCATCCGCACACGTAAACTTGTCTTTGAATGTGAGCGAATTACACCACCTCTTGTGGAAAGCTGCTGCAGTAATTAGCTCACTATAATTAAATCGCTGTCGCTCAGGGGTCAAAATATTTGGATACAAGTCTGATGTTGGGCGAACGATTCCAAAGAACTCTTGACAAGTGAAGATTTGAAGCCTGCTGCTAGCAAGCGTTGCTACGACATGACATCATAGTTTCCTATAATCTGTCTACATTCTTAAAAGGTTATCGAGATTACTGAATAGCCCATTTAAACATGATCACGAAAGATTTTTTATATGTTAATATATTATCATTTTTGATATTTATAAAATCAGACTTAAAACTGTACTAAACGGTGATTTTTCCACCAAGAATTGCTACGTCTTGGATGGATTGATGCTGTGATCTATTTGCTTAAGTTCCTGATTAATGTTTATGTTCTCTTTCTTGTTACGTAGGCAGCTTAGACTTTGTCACATTAGTGAAGTCACTGCAGCGAAATGCAAAATAGCAATACGCTATAAACCTCATTTTATTTATTTATTTATTTATTTATTTATTTATTTATTGCCACCTTCGCCCACTGTCCATGCTTGATTAATACTTTTCAACATATGCATAGTGTAATACTGAATTTATATCTGAGAATGTCTGATAAGTCTAAGCACAAATGAGGCATGTTTTAAATCACATATGATATATTGTGCAGTGTAGTCTGCCTGTACCTCTATGTTTGAATAGCACCAAGGGTGGGAAGAACAAATGCATATAAGAATGATTTAGGCTATGGATTGAGAGGTTTTAAAATGATGCAAGCCATATAACCTCTTCCCCAATAGTAGTAGTAGTACACATAGTATATGTAGTAGTAGTAATTCCAGGTAAAATGATCATCATAACTAACTACTACAAGTGTTTAGGCTACATTTATGTCATTTACCAGACTCTTATCTATAGGAATTCACACCGCTTGCATTCCTTTACATTCAAATCATTGAGACACCTTGATTACTGAAGCAATTCAGGTCAAGCACCTTGCTTAAGGGCACAATGGCCGTGTTCCATCGTAGAATCGAAACCTACAACCTTGAAGTTGCATGCCCTAGTCCCCCACCATTATGCTAGACTGGCATTACCCTATTGCTGAAAATAGTCCAACCTCTGCGATTATTCTTAAAGCTTTCGAAGAAGCTCCCTTTGTTGTTTAGTTTTTTTGTTGTTGTTCCCGCTACTTTGACACATCCTAACCAGCATTAATGTGCCAATTAATTAAGTACCAATTATCTGTAAACTGGCCGTAACAAAAACACCTGCCTAAACGGGGAGTCACTTCTATAACGAGGCCATTGTCCTGTAAATACAAAAAGTCATTTTCTCCCCACTTATAGTATGTGTATGTCGATTAGCATGTTTCTTTCTTGTGGGCAATGTTGTATGCATGCAGTGAGGGACTCCATGTTAGAGTACTGCAAACCTGCATGCAGTAGCTGCTGCCCCACACACACGCACGCACGCACGCATGCACGCACACACACGCGCGCGCACACACACACACACACCCACACACACACACACACACACACACACAGAAGCAGAACAGTAAGATCCCTGAACTACAAATGAGAGCCTTCTTTGGGTCTAACGCAGGGTTACGCAACCCCTCAAACAGAATGTCAATGTGTACAGTGCCGCGCTGAATGCATTTTTGGCTGTGCATTCCGCGGAGCTGGGGAAATGTTGGAAAGTGGCTGGCCCTTTTGCTCTAAGGACTTCCAGATGTACTCTATCCAAAAAAAGATCTCACCCGGGCACCTCGTTTAGCATTTTCCCACTAGAAGCAGATTTGGATTGACGGAGCTCGGAAAGGATGCAATAATAGTTTTGCATGCTGCAGGGCAACCTGTAGAGTAGTGGTAAAGGTAATCTATCTACATTCTGACATGACTGGGACCAGCAAGGTCAGTGGTTTGATCCCCGGTGTAGCCACCATAAGATCTGTTGGGCCCTTGAGCAAGGCCCTTAACCCCACGTTGCTCCAGGGGGTATTGTCCCCTGCTTAGTCAAATCAACTGAAAGTTGCTTTGGATAAAAGTGTCAGCCAAATAACATGTATGTAAATGTAATGTTAGGCCTGTTTTTCAGTTTATGAATGAAATCCTGTAGAGAGATTGAAAATCTAACTCTTCTGGGGAAAGAAAAGTAGAGCTTTACAAAAAGGAAACATGGAATTCACTTTTCTCTCAATTGTTTATTCATTGGAGGTTTGTCAGCTGCTCAGTGGTTTACCATGGTCTGTTTTATTACCCGGGTTTTGTCAGCATGACAATGCATGACACGTCCTTAAGCGTTTGCCTGCAGATGAACAGCATCAGTACTGAAATATTAAGCTTCATGATAAATCAATTTATTGAAATTCGGTTGCTGCTCTTATTTAAATGCCCCTGTTAAATTTATCCCCCTGTACAGTTAAGTAGGCCTACCATCGCTGTGTAAATCTATATAGTAAGGGTACCTTTGAAGAAAATAAAGGATTATTGGTCTCCGGTTCACACTGCTCTGCCCTTTGCTTAGATAGTGATTTTACAATAGTTGGATTGGGGGGATCTATTCTGATAATAGTTCGACGAATAATAGTGATTGTTATAACTTGATTAGTGGTGCTTCTACCAGTCTAGAAAAGTCAGCCTCCTTGCCTTCAATATTAAAATAGAAAAACTAGTGTTCTAGCAGCTTTCGACATTTCGTTTCACTCCGCAATAGGCCTATGAAAACACACCGGAGCGTATCGCCCTCGATTTCAATCCTAAAACCGGTCTGGATTTTAAGGCGGGGGGCGGCGGGGCGGCTGTTAGCTCACGGCTAAAGGTCCTCCTCAAAGTCCTGTCGGGGTTTCTTCGACCGTTGCATATCTCTTCCTCACCAGTCACTCATTAAATGTCAACAGCCACAGCTGTCTCTCGTAGTAATTACTCGTCTTCGTTTTTTTTCCACCTCCTGCTTGGTGACACGCACGTAGCCGAAATGGCAGCAGCGGCCAGCCAGCGATAGCATAGCACTTCGAAACAAAACCGATACTCTCGCCTTTTCTATTTTAAAAGGGCAGGATATCGAATGTCGAAGGGGAAAACGCTTCGGTGATTCAGTCTTTGCAGCCGTCTTTCGAAACGAGGCTGACTCTGCGAGCGTGCGTGGGCTACGCGTGTACTTGTGTGTATGCGTGCGTGTCTGCTCTTTCTGTTCTGCCTCCCACTGGATTTTTGTGCTAATAATACTGTCCTCCCCACTAGTTTGTAAGGGTGGTCTGGCCTTTTACAGTTCTCTAATCTTGTCCACTCTGTCATATTTATTTATCCTGTACGGCTGTAGTCTGTTATAACCGTCATTTTTTTCTTGGTGGAACCTCAGCCTCTATTGAGATGTCTGCTCGGCCCCCAGAAATATGCTGATTTAACCTCCTAAGACCTGGCGTACACATGCGTGGACTCCACATTTTGGGCTGTACAACCATAATACTTAATTCTTAAGACCGAGAGTCCACATATGTGGACATCATTTTTCTCAAAAACTACATCATGTCAAAAGATGATGCTTAGTTTTTCTACTTATCAGGTCCCAATAAGCCCAAATAGCAAAGAGAAATTAAAAATGCATACCAAAAAAGAGTGCGGGTCTTAGGAGGTTAATTTAATATTTACCTTATTTTTATAAACCATTTAATAGAGACCGGGCCCAAAAAGGCAGTACATAGAGTTTCAGACAGTGTCGTCATCAAATATCAAAATATTACAGTAGAAAATGATTAGACCTATAATGAATGAAATTATTATTTTTGTTTTTTAAATATTTGTAAAGTATCAGATTTGAACATTTTATTTAAAAAGTGAATTTATGATTACCTAATGAATAAATCACTAACATCCGTCCATTTAATTCAGTGTCTTTGACCCTGGCTCAGTGCATACCCCTGCACCCCATCAGGCACCATCCATCCAACATCCTACAACTTCCCTGTTGCACTCACTCATCCAGTGATGCCCTGCGCTGCATTCTGTGATTAAACTCCCTCTAATCCCGCATCTAAACCCTTTAATCCAGGTGTGTGATTAGAATATGTGATTAGAGTGCTCTTAACTGAACACTCGAATGCTGATGTAACAATCACTTCCGGCAATTGAAAGCATCAGAGTTCTAGAACACAACGGAGTTCTTGACTTAGAATTCTGTCAAACAACATGTATTAGGTTCAATAGTGTGGACAATATTATCTTAAGTACCTTTTGGTTTTGTATAATACAATTTGGCATTGTAAATCATTGGCCGAAGTCTTGGTAAGATATTAATATTACGCGTGAATTGTCACAGTGATAAGGCGACATTAAAGTAGAATATAAAATTTAGATTAAATGAATGTGTCGAGGCCTATTCATTAGCTAGGGCTGCCTATTTTCATTATCAGAGTTTTCTCAAATTCTGACATAGCCTGAACAGTATCGCGTGGCATTAACAGAGAAATGCGGTAGCTGAATACTTACATTATGTCATTCAAAGGTTTTCGGTTGACCAGCCCTGTGAATGGATCCATTGTGTGGCTGCAGAACTGGCCTCTCTCCACGGTCTCTCTCGAAGTGAACTATCGCCGACCCAAACCCATGTGCCCAGCCTGTGCATTGGAAACTTTGACTTAAGTCACATTCATGCAGTAGCCCATGACTTTCTGTGTAAGTAATAAGCTGAATAAAATGTGGCATCATTACATATTGGCATTTGGCAGACGCTCTTTTCCAGAGCGATGTACAGTTGGTTAGACTAAGCAGGAGACAATCCTCCCCTGGAGCAATGCAGGGTTAAGGGCCTTGCTCAAGGGCCCAACGGCTGTGCGGATCTTATTGCGGCAACACCGGGATTAGAACCACCGACCTTGCGGGTCCCAGTCATGTACCTTAACCACTACACTACAGGCCGCCCCGTAGGAATCGTGAGCTGAATATTATAGTGAATGAAGCCTGGAGAGTAATGTGAAGTGCACTGTAGCCAGGCGGTTAAGGTACATGTCTGGGACCCAGGTGGTTTGTGGTTCGATCCCCGGTGTAACCATAATAAGATCCACACAGCCGTTGGGCCCTCGAGCAAGGCCCTTAACCCTGCATAGCTCCAGGGGAGGATTGTCTCCTGCTTAGTCTAAACAACTGTACGTCGCTCTGGATAAGAGCGTCTGCCAAATGCCAATAATGTAATGTCATCAACTGTAATTCACCTCTAAAGCATCAGCTAAATAACAAATTATTATTATTATTATTGTTATTTTTATTCTTTAAAACCTTCATGTAATATTCTGAATGGTAGTTTCCTCAATTTGTCCTGGTTCATGCCCCTTTTACACACATATATATATGTATATAGATCAGAGCGCTGCTGTGGTTCTTACGGTTTCCCACCCCGTCCCCGTTATAAACACCGCGCTGCAGCCCGTCTCTCGCTCTTGTTTTTGCAGGTGCTCGATGCACCGCCCGTCCCGCATGGCGGCAAGCGGCCAAGTGTTTTCCGATAACAAACGCGGCGAGTGTTTTCCGTTGTCGTGGCGACGCGGTCCCGTTGCGAACCGGCCGGACGAGGGGAGAGCTGCGCTCATTGGGGGAGAAACCAAGCGGCCAAAACCGAGGCTCGTTTCCTGGTCATGCTGAGAGACGGCGCTCGCTAGCGCCACTGCGGTCGGCTCCAGTGTCGGTCATTCAGACCCGTTTTCAACGTAAAGTCAATGGTACTGCTGCGGTCAAAATACAAAGTCAATAATTTTTTTTCTGCTGGAAACTTTAGGCACAATCTGTGTTTTTTTCCCTTCATCTAATGTCTCCCCATGTGATGATTTTCTTTAAGTTATTGTCTTATTTGGACAGTGCAGCAATACTCTATCTTGCACGCTTAGTGGGGCCTACTGTACAGTCTCGGACTCCAAAATGGTAGCACCAGTAAACTAGAGTCACGCGGTTTCAAACCGCCTTTTCACGAGCCCGTGGATAGTCAGTGGGTGACGTAACGGGCACTTGGTCCATATTTCTCCTGCAGTCTATGGGAGACGCACACAATGGCTGGGCCTGTGCGTAGGCCCGACTCTGCCTGGCACCACTGCTGAGGCACGGAGGGGGCTTCACGGAGGGGGCTTCTCAGCCCGAACCGCAGTGAAACACGACACAGCCTGGCCCTGGACAATGAGGGGGATTCACCCCCTCTGATAAATGCCATCTACTGCTGGACATCTCATGATACACACACACACAACATACACTCACGCACACACACGCTCATACACACACACACTCTCTCACACACAGACACACGCACACACACACACACACACACTCTCTCACACACCACAGACATACACTGACATGCACACAAACACACACACCCATATACACACGCACAGGCAGACACGCGTACACACACACACACACTGACAGACACACACATACATACACACACATTCTCTCATACACATACTCTCATACCCACATGCACACAGTCCGCTTGTGGGAAGTCTTCAGGGTCATAGTTTTCCACTGTCTTTGGGGGGGTTGGGTGTTGCTGAGGCACACACTGGCAGTGTGCCAGTAGTTCAGGGCGGGCTGGGTGTGTGCGCAGAGATTTAAAATAGAACATTTGTTTATACTGGAAAAAAACGGTACAAAAGTGAACACTGGGGGCAAGCATTTCACTGGATTTCACGCACGCAACCAGTAGCCCAGTCTGCTTTTTACAAGGCTCGACACCAAGCTCACACTTTCATTTGAGTGCTCTTCAACGGTCAATGCTAATGCTCATAAATGCTAAAAAAGCTAATTTTAGCAACTCAACATCTGGGTGTCTGGCCACCATTTCCTTGGGCCTATTCTTGGCTTACTTGCCCGAGAGGTGCCCCTCCTCCAGTCAACCCAGTGCTCTACCAAGCCTTGTTGCACCCTGTTAAAAAACACATCTCAGGCTAGGTTTTGAAACAGCTGGTAGCTGGTTGACCCATTCAGACCAGCTCCCAGCTTGGCATGGTTTAACTGATTGACCAGTTCAGACCCACTCACAGCTTGACATAGTTTGACCAGCTCAATGTTTTGAAACAGCTGTTAGCTTGTTGACCAGCTACCAGCACTCAGAGAGGCTATCAGCACTAGCTGGTTGACCAGCTCATACCCAGCTTGTGACCAGCTCACTTTTTAAGCTGGTCAAGCTGAAATAGCTGGATTTTACAGCATTTTCGGGAAGGCTTGTTGGGGGTGTCAGCTGGGGAAGGAGAGGGGCAATAAAAACGAGGTCAGGAGGAGGTGTGTGGACGGCCTGTGGTCGTCCGGGCAACCCCACTCCCAACGCCATTTTGTGACTTCATCGATGAATAACGTTTTTTCTGGAGCAGCCGCTCTGAGGGTTGGCTTTAGCATCATGAATTTGAAAGTCTGTAGAAGGGCTTGATTCATTAAAAAAACACCTGGCAGTGCTGTACGGTCCCAGGAAATTGTGCCAGATCGTTTCACGCTGTTTAGAATGTGCTTCATCTCTGACTGAGGGTGATGAGGGCCTAGAACGGCATCTGAGGACATTCGGAGTCTGCTGGGGACGCCACTGGTTTTGAAAGATGTGGGCACAACAAATACGATTTTTTTCGTTTTTATTTTAGTTTTATTTAACCTTTATTTATACGGGGTGGGTTGACTGAGCACTGAGATACCCAGCCAAAAACAAATACTCAGTCTCCAAATTTATCATAACCAAATAATAATAATAATAATAATGTATTGAGTCACTTTTGATAATCACAGTGAAAGGATTGGGGAGGGGGGGGGCACGATTAGCTGGATGATGCATGGACGCCATTTTGTGCCAGAACACTCGCTACACATTAACTCAGAGATTAACTAGGTGGGGAAAAAAGGATTTTATAGAGCCAGTCGGTTGGCCAGGTTAGGGGGGGGGGGTTGGCTAAACCCTAAACTCTCAGGGCTGCTTAGGCTCCTTTTCAGCGGTCATCCTCTGCGACTGCTTCACTCTTCCTCTGAGTTTCCCCAAACAATGACCATATACGGTCACTGCTCCAGCACACTTTCCATAATAGTGGTTTTACCATCCACCTCCCTCCCCCTCCCCCTGCCCCTCCTCCGCTCCCGCTTCTCCACAGCCGCCGAAGGAACATTTGGGCTAGAAAGACCCTGGTAATCACGGGCCGACCCTGAGTAGATAATTATGTTTTGGTAAAATGGGAAACGTGTGATTGTGAACGAGATTTTACCTTATTTTCTCCATCAGACGCTTTCAGTGGCTAGAAAATGAAAAGCTTTTGTTTACAATCGTGTCTCTGAAGTTCTTTGTTTTGTGAGAGATTGGACTTACCATTTCTGGACAAGGTGACTAACCACCTATACCTTCCCATCACCTCATTTGTACGGTGTGTGTGGAGCAATTCATCCCATAGAAGCCTCGAAATGTATTTCTGTGGGTGGCTGTGTAGTATAATAGGTAGGGAACTGGGCTTTTAACCTAAAGGTTACAGGTAGCACTTTTGAGTAAAGTACTATAATCTGTCATGCTTCAGGATATATTCAGCAGAATAAATGGATATTATGCAAGAATGCAGTTGTGTAAGATTGTGTAAGTCGCTATGGATAAGGAATGATCCTGGTTACTCAGGAAAAGGTTTGAACATGGATGGAATCGATTCTACTTCCATACTAGCCAATCGTCACCCACCACTGTGAAAAGGACCAATGGTAACCTGTGATCTGAGCCATATCCGGCATGGTTCTCTAACGGGTGCATTATCTATATCTATGTGTCCTGCACTTTCGTGGCTAGTCCGGCAAGTTTTATTGTCTATCAGTCAGTTTAAGAATGATCTACGTACGTGTAGGTTATAGAATGAGTAAACCGGCGCGTAGCCTGCCGTTCTCAAAACCGGTTAGCTATCTTAACTAGCTAACCAGAGCCACGTTCAGCAGATGAATCGCTCGCTAGCCTAGTTCTGCGCTAGTTTTAAAAGAATGCAGTTGTGTAAGTCGCGTGTGCTGAATGGCGGTTTCTGAACGGGGAAGGTTTGAGGCCGCTTGTGCCAGCCCTGTCAGCAGCGGGCGGGAGAGGAACGGAGCTGTGACTCATTTTGTACACATCGGACTGCCGAGGGCTACACAAAGAGGGTGGCTGAACGCACCTTGTGCACATACCCGGGATGGCCGCCCTCTCACGGATTCATCTGGAGAGGGAACGAGGGGCACAGAGAGGTCAGCAGGAAGTGAGAGAGATCGGGAGATGGAGAGAAATGGAGAGGAGGAAGCAGTGAGAGAGAGAGAGAGAGAGAGAGAGGGAGGTCAGGAAACCGGAGTGAGACGGAGAGGTCAGGAGGAATTGAGAGAGCAAGAGAGGGAGAGAAAGAGGGGGGGGGTCAGGAAGAAACCAGAATGAGAGGGGGGAGGGATAACTGAGAGGGAGAGGTCAGGAGGGGGGGGGGGAGAGGGAGTTGGAGAGAGAGAGAAAGTCTGAGAAGCAGGGAGGGAGACGGAGGGCGTGAGGGGGGTGCTAAACACCACTGCAGTTATGGCCTGAGCTGAGCACTGCATCAATGAGAAAACAACAAGTCTCTCTGTCCCTCTCTCCCTCTCTCTTTTTCTCTCATTCCTGACCTCTCTCCCTCTCTCCTTCCTGACCTTTCTGTCTCTTTCTCCCTCTCTATCTTTCCCTCCCTCCCTCTCTCTATCTCTCCCTCTCTCTCTCTCCATCTCTGTCTCTCGTTTCCTCCAATTCTCGTTGTCTGTTCTGTTCTGCTCCATTTTGACTGTTTACACTCCAGCCTCTCTCCTCCTCCTCCTCCTCCTCAGTCTATTTCACTGCCATGGCCATGTTAGGTACAGCTATGCTGTCCAGCGGGACACCGTCTGGCTGAAAGCAGTGACGATGTTGTCCAAAACAAATGGCACTCACAAAATGGTTTCACAAGACCTGGTGAAGAACTGAACATTTTGTGAGTTATGAGGACATCTTTATTACCAGAGTTAGTCATTCACAGTTATGACTTAGCCTGCACCCAAAAAAGGTTAATACTATCTTTTACATTGATGTATTTCTCAGAGCAGGAAATGGGAGTGTTCTTTGGAATGACATCACAGGGCATTTGATTGAGACTTAGGATACTGTAAAAGAGTACACAGATTGCATCATGCGTCATGTGACCACATCAGCCTGAGTATCTGAGTGCTTGTGACAGGGATGAGGGGGGGGGAAAAAACAAAAAATAAAAAATAAAACATGGAGCTACTCAACATTTTAAATCGATTATCCCCTTCAGTCCCAAGCCCAATATCAAGTGGCTCCACCCAAGTCCCAAGGCCTTTTGGCTTCGGTAGAGGAAATTGTGAAAGTTGTGAATGCAGTAGCATCACTCCTAGGGTTTATCTTGAGAAGCAGAGACACACCTCACCTGATGCTGCGCTGTGTTTGATATATGGGCTGGTGATGGCTGTGTCTGGACGTGTGCGTGGCTCGCAGGAGCGTGGTGCAGCCGATGACGCAGCTGCGTGCCCTCTGCGTGGAATGCCAATCAATCCCCCGCTGTGGGTTAGTGATGCGGGAACACCCACCTATGAGAGGGCGGGCTCACGTGTTTCCATGGCGACAGCCACACCCCCCCCCCCCCCCCAATATGGGCTCACGTGTTTCCATGGCGATGGCTGATCACCCCCCCCCCCACAGTGCTGCACAGTGAATAGGAGGAGTCTCTCTCTCTCTCTCTCAGCAGTGTAACTCGTCCCTTTGCCGTAGCCAAGGTCACAGGACCTGTGTTTTTCAACCACCTGCTGTGATGTGTATTGGGCAGGTGTCTGTGTGTGTGTGTGTGTGTGTGTGTGTACAGAAGTATGTCTGGGGGTATTTTTGAGTTGCCTGGCAGTGCTGTACTGTGGATTGAGCAGGGGCAGGTGTGGGTGTTTCAGTGTGTGTGTTTGTGTGTGTGTGGGTATAGGCTACATATGTACCGCATGTCTGTGTGTGTCTGTCAGTGTTGAACTGTGTATTGGGCAGATGTGGGTGTGGGTGTCTGATGGTGTGTCTGAGGGTGTCTGTGTGTCTGTGTGTGTGTGTGTCTGTGTGTCTGTGTGTCTGAGGGTGTCTGAGGGTGTGTGTGTGTGTCTGAGGGTGTGTGTGTGTGTATTTGCATCTGTGTTTGTGTATATTTGTGTTGCCTGGCAGTGCTGAGCTGTGTATTGGGCAGGTGTGTGTGTGTGTGTGTGTGTATTTGTATCTGTATCTGTGTGTGTATATCTGTGTTGCCTGGCAGTGTTGAGCTGTGTATTGGGCAGGTGTGTGTGTGTGTGTATTTTTGAGTTGCCTGGCAGGGGGGAATGGGGGGTCCCTGTTTACCAGTGTAACACAATCTGGTCATGTCTGAAGAAGCGCTGCTCTCAGCTGCCTTCTCATTGGTTCTTCCACGGTCAGGTGGCTGGCCCAGCCCTGTACACATGTCACTGCAGGGGTGAAATTCCTTGGCGCGGCTTGTATTTCCGACCGTGACGTTCGCTGGAAAACCAGGAGAGGCGATTGCGGCTCATTGGTACTTCACACACATCTCAGTAATAATAGTAATATTCTTAATATTCATATTGTATATTCGGGTGTATGAGGAGAGTGATGTATTGCTACTTCAGTAGTTCAGTGCCGAGTTTGTAGATGAGAAATGGATTAGAGTCGATTCGATTCAGTTTTATTTGTATCGTGTTTTTAACAGAAAACTGTCACAAAGACAATTTACAGAGAAGCAGACCAGGTACCAGGTACAAAACATAAACTCCCCGGTGGGAAGAAAGAGTGGAGGCCCATCCATAGAGTGGGGGCCCATCCTCCACTGGCTGAGAGATTGTCAATGCGTATGTGGAGACATTAGCTCAGGAGGTCGTCTGGCAGTCAGAGGGTTGCCGGTTCGATCCCGCCCTGGGAAGTGTCCCTGAGCAAAGACACCTGACCCCTTATTGCTCCTGACAAGCTGGTTGGTGCCTTGCATGGCAGCCATGAGAGGCATCAATTGTACAGCGCTCTGGATAAAGGTGCTGTACAGATGCAGAGATTTCACCATTTACAGAGTTACTGCAGGAGTATATTCACCACAGACAGAATGCAGGATCCTCTGTGCTGCTACCTGTCTGTGCGTGTCGTATCTCCGGGCTGGCCGACCTGTGTCTGGACAGGGAGGGCTCTGTTCAGTGCGAATAAAAGGCAGGAATGGAGCCGCTCCAACAGTTTCCATGGATTCAGGTCACATGGGAGAGGTTGACTGGGGTTTGAATGCCCCCAAGACAGGGTGAGTGCACCCTGTTTCAGGTAGAAACGCATCTCGACCTGACCTCCCCCCATCTGCTCAGCAGCTCTCCTGAAGAGTGTACAGCACACAGACTAAAATGTACAACGTGTTTGTAATTCACATTAAAATATACTGCAAATCTTTGAAAATGTTAAATAAGAAAAAACCTGCTTTGAACCTCCACTCACTCGATTTCAGATGTAGACTATTTTCTGGTGGTTTTGCAAAGACTACCATGGTTCACATGAGGTTAGGTTAGCTTAATGTGTAATTTGTTTATTTATTATTGATGTAACACTTTTCTGTCATAATTGCAAAGGTATCCGTCTTGGCCATTTTTGGATTTTGTGTCAATGCATGTACCTTTTAAACATACACTACACGACACACAGCACAATATATGAACCATATCTTTTGGCGTTTAGTCTTAATTTAATAGTTTTGGTCAATTATTTTAATTGGAAATATTTTCATATGTATTTCCTGCCAATAGAGCAATTGAAATTAGAATTGAATTTCGAAATGTATGTAAGCCGAGATATTAAACTTTATTATTTCCTGAAAGTTTATTAAGGAGAATTATGATTCCATGTTCGGCCGTGTATTATTTAGCATTCCATAGGGCAGCAGTTCATGAACGGATGACACGACGCAGGAAGCCTTTTGAATGCAGAACGACTTTCCTGATTTGCCGGGTCACACATCCCAACAGTGATTGGTCGTAATTGTCCCCCTGTGTTAACGCACAGGAAATAACACCTTGGACCTTTAGCACGGCCCGTTCAGGGAGCGCGTCTTTGTATTTTAGACAGAGCTCAGTCAGTGCGGAGTGCGCTTCAGAGGTCTCCTGGGGTTGAGTTTGTTTTCCTGACTCGCGCAGGTGTGGCTGTTTGGGCTTCATTGTTGCCGCTGAGCTGACTGATGGGAATCGGTGGTTAAATATAGCATGTGAATTTCATCCAGTCGTCTAATGCGAAGCGAGGCATGTGACCGCTAATGGCGCTAAACGGGCCGTAAAGTGTTTACCTGAGAGCAGGGCGCAGGGCCCTCAGTGTGCCACTGGGACCCATTATGTAAAGAACTTTTATTCTTGTTATCGTAGCATTTCTTTCAGGGGTGCACAACTCCGGTACTGGAGGGCTGGTCTGCGTGCTGGGCCCTGGTTCACAAAGCAAGAGGACTGAGTTTATTGTCCCATGACACTCAATGAGTAGGGGGTTCCCCGGCGTCCTGGCTAAATTCCCAACCCTGGCTCTTTCAAACTGCCACCTAATCATCCCCTGATTCAATTGGCAATTTATTTATTTTTAATCTCCCTCTCCACCTCAGCTGGTGTGTGGTGAGCGTTCTAGCGCAAAATGGCAGCCGTACCAGGTGGGTGCTACACATAGTTGGTGGTTGAGGCGAGTTTCCTACTGATCACTGTAAAGCGCTTTGAGTGGCTAGAAAAGTGCCATATAAAGTTTAACTGGATAATTGCACTCCGATTAAAACCCGGAACTCTCCCAAATCTGGAATATGGACTGAAGTAAAAAGAGCTGTTCTGGGTTTGACTCTGTGCAGTTATCCAGACAATGACCTTAGTTTTAGCTTTCTGACAGCTCTATAAACTGCTGGTTCACTTGAGCACAGTGAAATCGTTAGGACACTCTTGCAGCCTGCGGGTGTAGCTGACAGAGCTTATTCGAATCTCACGTCAAGATGTGATCCAGACAAATAATAATGAAGAGCTGAAGTTGGCACAAAATCCTAAAACGGATCGGGCCTTGCTGTGCACCCCTCATACGTTTGGTGTAGCACGTGCCGTGTACCTCCTGTTGATAAAACCAAGCCCTGATATTGACCTTTTCAAGCAAAAGAAGAAGAAGAACTCTGGTTCTGGCATTCCACCTGTTTTTGTTGCCATGACAAACACATAAATTCCTGGCGATATAAGAAATGGGAGAGCAGGAAGTGTTCCCTTGGGAACAGAGACCGTATTTGGGAATGTTCCACCCGACTGGAGCCAGAACCGTTTGGCACACACTGCGCAATTCGGCCCTCTCCGTCAGAGAAGACCTGGCCTCCGTACACACTGTAAGAATGTTTTATGCCAACCGTACACTACACCCTTTTCTGCTGTGATTTGGCTGTCACTGACACATTTCCAATACCACGGGGAAACGGTTCCTGGTTTGACGTCATCGGGGTGCTGACAGACCGGTGATTTAGAAAAGACTGGCGTAAATGTGAGAGGGTATCCAGCCCCAGCCGCCTGAAACGGGGTAATTTACGGGAGGGATTACTCACGTTTCAAACGCAACACCGCGGGGGTATCAAACTCCCGGAACTCTGTAGAATATTTTAGGATTTACCCTCTCTTTAAATCTTATTTGGACACTGAAGATGGTCCATGAAATATATAAAACAATATTTTAATCCATTGGTAAAGATTAAAGCCTTTTTTTTTTGTTTGCTGTTTTGTTCTTTATATTCAAATAAATGTGAAGGTCAGGTTTTTTTTATCTGTTGGCCTGTTCACCTGCTCTGCTTCTGATGATCCAGTCTTGGTCTCCTCCCACCTGATCAGGATGGTAAGAGCAGACCTCGGTCAAATGTGTAATTGTTTTGGATTATTTTCTGTGCTCGATTGGTCTTGCCTGGTGCAACAGAGCCAGCCGGAAGGCTGGGGTTTCACTTTTTGAGAGTACTTATTAGGTTCCAATACACCAGCCAAGCTCAGTAAAATGTATTTGAATCCGAAATGATGACGTATTTGACCCAGGTCTGGGTAAGAGTACTGACCCAGGTTACCCTGTCTGTCTGTCTGTCTGTCTGTCCCTCAGTGCGGGGATGTCGTCCTGGGAAGATCGTGCAGATGACGGAAGCGGAGGTGCGGGGGCTGTGCATCAAGTCCAGAGAGATCTTCCTCAGCCAGCCAATCCTGCTGGAGCTGGAGGCGCCACTCAAAATCTGCGGTGAGTCTGATCCTCTGCCTAACCACGCCCCCCTATACATCACCACGCCCCCCTATACATCACCACGCCCCCTATACCTAACCACACCCCGTTTGTCTAACCCCACCCTCTACCTAACCACACCCCAATCTGCACACAACCCCACCCCCTCTGCTTAACCACGCCCCCTATACCTAGCCACACCCCATCTGTCTAACCCCTCCCTCTACCTAACCAGACCCCAATCTGCACACAACCCCACCCCCTCTGCCTAACCACACCCCCCCATACATAACCACTCCCCCATCTGCACACAACCCCACCCCCTCTGCTTAACCACGCCCCCTATACCTAACCGCATCCCGTCTGTCTAACCACGCCCCCTACCTAACCACACCCCAATCTGCACACAACCCCACCCCCTCTGCCTAACCACCCCCCCATACATAACCACTCCCCCATCTGCATAGCGATGCATCGTCTACCTCACCACACACCCCTCTGCACATAACCCAACCCCCTCTACCTAACCACACCCCCTATGCACATAAACACACCCCCTTTGCCTAACCCCACCTTCTACCTAACCCGAGCCCCATCTGCACATAACCGCACCCCCTTTGCCTGACCCCGCCCCCCTTCTCCCCAGGCATTGGTCCCAGGGCGGCTCAGTCTGGGGGAAAAGCTGGAAGGCTGAAGTGTGTGCAGATTTTTGTTTCAATTACTTGCGCATTAATTAGTTCACTGTGTGATTAAGTGCTGGTCATTAGCGTGGCGCATGTGTGGGATTGTAATTTATGGGCTTATGAAAGCGGATGGGCTCAGCAGAAAGCAAATGTCCACATCAGCTCTTCGGGAGTTTAACAAGCCTGGTCTTCAGTTTCATAAAAGATTATTACATCCAGGGTGCCGCAAATAGCAAACGTTCGTTGATTAGCTTTTAAGGGTGATCTACTTGCACAAACTGAATGAACACTTCCTGGGTTTCTTTTATTTTTATATATATATATATATATATATATATATATATATATATATCTGTCTGTGTCTGTGTCTTGTGTGTTGTGTGTTGTGTGTTGTGTGTTGTGTAATGTGGGTGTGTAAGAGTGCTGCACACAGCCCTGGAAAAGTGAACAGACTAATTCACAGGAGTGTGGGCCACAGTGTGGGTTGCAGAACACAAGTCAATGATCCAATTGTTCAATTCCCAACTGGACGAGTAAACAGGGATGGCACTGCGGCAGCGTTTGATCCGGACGCTTCCGTACAGCAGCAGCGAGAGACGTCAGACACACACCGTCTGTCAGGACTGTCACCGCCCGCGCGTCTGTAAGGGGCTTGTGTGTCTCCAGAGATGTGTGTGAAAGAGAGGGAATCCCTCGCCCCACCCTGAATGACACTGCTGGAGAATTCAGTGTTGAAATGGAATTTGACTGCATGGTCCATGCGGATTTTTTGATTAGTCACGTATCATCATTTTTAGGTGCTTTAAAATTCCCGTTTAATACCCTGCTTCATGTCATTTAAAAGTGACTTTGACTTCCTGTTCTGCCAGTTTGGAATGGCCAGTGATTCTCACGTGGCAACACTCCTGGCTATTGTTGACGTAGTGATGCATGTGATCACTTCCGAAGCACGCCATGCTGTCTGCTGCTTCTTATCACAGTGAGGCTCACACAGACATGAGTCAGAGGAAGACCGAGCCAACTGTGCATCAGCGCTGGCCCGGTCCGTCTTCAGATTTGATTAAGGGGGCGACATGGCTCAGGCAGTAAGAGCAGTCGTCTGGCAGTCGGAGGGTTGAGCAAGACGCCTAACCCCCAAATGCTCCTGACGAGCTGGTCGGGGCCTTGCACGGCAGCCAATCGCCGTGGGTGTGTGAGTGCGTGTATGAATGTGTGAATGAGAAGCATCAATTGTACAGCGCTCTGGATAAAGGCGCTATATAAATGCCTGCCATTTATACGTGACTGTGGGGCCCGAACAGGATGAGCCCCCCAGCAACTCCTGAGACCCAGTTCAGTTCTACCAGACAGGATCATGCTGAGAGGCACACAGTCTGTGATGAGCTTGGCTTCCGAAGGCCACTTCCTCTTCCATACACTGTATTCATTTACCAGACCCTCTTTTCTGGAGCAACCTAACAATGGACAAGAACACAGACAAGTATACCACCTGAACTATATGATCAGCATTCCCAGACCTGGAAAAACAACATTCCCAGACCAGCCATGTTATATTCAACATCACTAAATCACAGTCAAGGGAAACTGTTGTGTATGAAAATGTCGCGTATAAATTCAGTACTGTTCTTTTATTGTGGTTTTCTGGGGTTTTTTTTCACTTTGAATTATTATCATTTTCCCTATTCATAAGTTTTTAGTATTTAATATCTTTTTTAGATGTAAAGCGTGAGCTCCTATTGCGTGTCCCCCTGCAGGTGACATCCACGGGCAGTACACAGACCTGCTGCGGCTCTTTGAGTATGGGGGCTTCCCTCCGGAGGCTAACTACCTGTTCCTGGGGGACTACGTGGACCGGGGCAAGCAGAGCCTAGAGACCATCTGCCTGCTGCTGGCCTACAAGATCAAATACCCCGAGAACTTCTTCCTGCTGCGCGGGAACCACGAGTGCGCCTCCATCAACCGCATCTACGGCTTCTACGACGAGTGTGAGAGACGCATGCACACACACACTCACTCACGCACGCACGCACGCACGCACGCACGCACGCACGCACGCACACGCACACACTCACTCACACACAACTGCATCTACGGCTTCTACGACGTGTGAGCGCGCATACACACGCGCACGCACGCACGCACGCACACACACAACCGCATCTACGGCTTCTACATCGAGTGTGAGAGCGCCTACACACATACATTCACACACACACACACACACACACACACCAGAAGTATCCAGGGCTTTTGGGATGAACGCGAGGCACAGGACTCGTACACATCTCTATTGTATTTACTGTATGCGTTTGCTGTTTCAGGCAAGCGACGCTTCAACATCAAACTGTGGAAAACCTTCACTGACTGCTTCAACTGCCTGCCCATCGCTGCCATCGTTGACGAGAAGATCTTCTGCTGCCATGGAGGTGCGTGTGTGTGTGTGTGTGTGTGTGTGTGTGTGTGTGTGCGCGCGCCTGAACTGGTTGTACGTCCTGCCTGAATGTCTGTAAATATCTATCTCCATGTCTGTGTATCCCTCTTTGTGCCAGGCCTTATAAGGTGTGCGTGTGTGTCGATTGCCTGTGTTTGTGTCTGTCCGGCCTTGTCTCTTTGGCTGTTTTTGTCCGGTTTCTGGGGTTTGTCCGAGTCCTGCTCTCTGTATTGTAATGGGAGGGACCCTTTGGTGTTCCCGCAGGCCTCTCCCCCGACCTGCAGTCCATGGAGCAGATCCGCCGCATCATGAGGCCGACGGACGTGCCGGACACCGGTGGGTCTGCGCCTCCAAGTGATCGTTTAAGCCCTTCAAACAGCTTCAGTTATAAACAAGGCCGTCTTCATCAGGCCAGAGGGCCCGTGGGGGTCTGTTAGGCCAGTGCCGGGGGGAGTTGGGGGTGACTACAGGGACTGCGGGCCATGGAACCGATCGCCGCAGATGCATAAATAACAGCACTGTATAGTTCAAATGTCTTGCAAAAAAAACAAACACAAAAAAAAACTTTCCACTTGAATTGTGTGGCCCAGGGCGTGTTATGGTCATAAACAACTGCACAGAGTGTTTGTGCCAGCGAGTGGCTGTGTTGAGACACTGCAGCCCTGTTCTCAAGCTGTGTCAGTCAGTTCACTCTGACACCATCTGCCCTGAACGCACATCTGCCAGAACCAGCAGGGGGCAGCGTTCCTCTACAAAACAACTGCAAAACAACAAATGGCTATGTTTGGAATAATGTACAGCACAGACCTGGGTTCAAATAGTATTTGTTTTGGATTCAAACACTTGAATCCAAGAGTCCCTGGTGTATTGGAACAAATTAAATGATCCTAAAAGTGTAAACCTCGCCAATCTGCTTCTCCTAGCAGGCTCAGTGCATCAGACAAGATCAACAGAGCACAGAAAAGTATTTGAATCCAAAACAATGGTTTTGTATTTAAATCAGTCTGGAACAGAACCTATTATCCCAGGTCTGGTGCAGAACCGATTATCTTCTTATTGGAATGAGGTGCATTTGTACAGGCTGACGTTTTAGTGTTGCAGTAGTTGATTTTGGGTGAACCCTTGCCTCCTCCTCCAGGGTTACTGTGCGACCTGCTGTGGTCAGACCCAGATAAGGATGTGCAGGGCTGGGGAGAGAACGACCGCGGCGTCTCCTTTACGTTCGGCGCCGACGTGGTCAGCAAGTTCCTCAACCGGCACGACCTGGACCTCATCTGTAGAGCGCACCAGGTAGGGCTGTCGTGTGTCCTGTGTCCACGTGCACTGAACACGCTACACGCTTGTGTCCTGTGTCCACGTGCACTGAACACGCTACACGCTTGTGTCCTGTGTCCACATGCACTGAACACGCTACACGTGTGTGTCCTGTGTCCACGTGCACTGAACACATTACCAGTGTATGTCCTGTGTCCATCTGCACTGAACACGCTACACGTGTGCACTGAACACAATACCGGTGTGTGTCCTGTGTCCACGTGCATTGAACATGTTACAGGTGTGTGCACTGAACACGCTACACACGTGTCCTGTGTCTACATGCACTGGACACGCTACACGCATGTGCACTGAACACGCTACAGGTGTACACACTGAAACCACAGGCATGTACATGCTGCAAATACACAATTCACACTGAAAACACAGTCTCACTATAGGTGCATGTGCTATACAGTAAACACACTGACACTATAGCGACACACCCTACACTGTAAGCACACTGAATTACAGCAGGACTCTTAAATTAAATAAGCTGGATACACGCCGCACACTTTAAAGACACCGAACAGACACTCTCTCTCTCGCCCAGGTGGTGGAGGACGGGTACGAGTTCTTTGCCAAGCGGCAGCTGGTCACCTTATTCTCCGCCCCCAACTACTGCGGGGAGTTTGACAACGCGGGGGGCATGATGAGCGTGGATGAGACCCTCATGTGCTCCTTCCAGGTAACACGCACACGCGTGCACGCGTACACCTACGCACACGTTTTCCCTTAGAGGATGCGAGGACAGAAAGATGGTCATAGCTCTAAGGTTGGATATACTGTATGCTGACAATTCAGGTTAAGCATCTTGCGCAAGGCTTTGTGTTACAGTCCCGCACATTATGCACTGCTGACCCGTAGAGATTGTTCTCAACTGAACGTTCCAATGATGATGTAACATTCCAATTCTGATCTCACCCCTTAGAGGGTTAGTGACATGGCTCTTCTCTGGAGTTAAATGATTGGCTGGCGCTGTAGCATAATGGTTAGAGGGTTGAGCTTGCACACCACACGGACGGTGTTCAGGTCACTACAACACACTTTTGGACTGCATCGTCACAGATCCTAATGCGATCTGGCATCCTTATTTCACCTCATAAATAACCTCTGGTACAGAAATTTCAGTTCCAGGGGCTTCTTAGAAGACAAAATAAGTATGCCAAATCTCATTACAATCCATGGGGATGAGGGCCAAAAGTGTTGTCGTGGCCTGGACTTAGCCATCTCTGTGCTACAGTACAGCGGAGCCCCATAGTCTATCACCGCTTCCAACTGCCGCTGCCTTCGTCTCCTAGATCCTGAAACCTTCCGAGAAGAAAGCCAAGTACCAATATGGAGGGATGAATTCTGGCCGCCCCGTCACCCCACCCCGCACAGCCACCCCTCCGAAGAAGCGGTGAAGAACGGATAGAGAAAGAGAGAGAGGGATAGCGAGAGAGAGAGAGAGAGAGAGACGTGTGGATGAGTGAGACTTCTGCAGTCCTTGTCGCAGAGCAACACAAGACCTGAAGTAACTTGTGTGATTTTCTGAGGGAAACCCCCCCCCACCCATCCCCTATCTTACCCCCCACCCCCGCCCCGGCCCACTGCTTTTCACTGCACTGCCCTCCCCCCACCGTGCCCCACCCCCCGCCTGCGTTTGACCATGCCCATTTAAACAGGAAGTGTGTATATGCACCGAGCCATCGTTCCGTTTTCACACCAGAGTGTTTCTCCAGACATGTACATCCCAGATACTAGAACCTGTTTGGTTTCCGGTTACATTTGCCCCCCACAACCCACCCCGACTGTACAAAAGAACAGGTAATACAAGGCAAAATGCTGGGTTTTCAATAAATAACTTGGGGAATAAACTTTGAATGATTTTTAATTTTACACACACAACCTAATGGCTACCCTCAAAAGGTAGTGCAGTGATCTGTTTGGTAACAAAGTAATCCAAGAAGACAAGAACAGAAAGGAAGGAAGATATTTACTGTTTATACTCGCACAACATTACTGCTGTTGTGCTAGAACAGAAACTTTGAACTCATAGGTAATGTAGATCAAACAGTAAACAAGCTTCCTTTCTCCCCCCAAAAAAAAAAAAAATTCACAAGTAATGCTGTTGACCATCGTTTACCAAAATTTATAGAAGAAATTCTGCACAATGTTAAATATGTACCAGTGGCACAAAAAAAATCCCATACCCATGTCACATCACAAATTCCAATACAACTGGGGTGGATAAGAAGATGTTCAAAAATCACGCGTTAGATGACTGAAGATTGTAAGTCCTGGATTTGTGCCATGTAATAAACTATTAATACACCACACCATTTAATTCTGACAGTACTCCCAATACTCAAACACTGGCTTTCTGTATCGGTCTCACACACAAACACACACACTTGTTCTGGTCTTAATTGGTTAAGGTTAAAGGTTAAACCTAAAGCCAATTCCTATCACTTTAATCTCCAGAAAATACAACGTTTTCCCATTTACAGTACCCGTTTTATCTAGCGCCTCTAAAAAGTACACAGAACAAGGTTTCTGGCATTACTGTACACTGCATTGGTTTGCTGACACCCTTATCAAGGTGTATTAAGGCCTGTACATACCAAGAAAGATAACTATAAATATGTCATTCTAAAAGTAGTTCCAACTCTGGACTCCGCACCACAACTATAACGACAGTGATGAACAATATTGTGGGGAAAACTGAGCCATTTGTTTGTTATCTCCATCGTCATGGCTACAGTTCTTTGTGTGGACATACCTTCAGCCTAGTTTCCATTAACACCACAGTAGTGCTCCAATCATCATTCGAACATAGACCTTGTGCTTTCAAGCGTAATTGTATAAAGTCTGTTACATTAGTTATAATAATTTCTAAAAGAGAAAGCAGCATATTCTTAAACTTCTCAACCGTCTCACATTTACTGCATGTAAAATCCATGTCATGAGTGCCAAACTCCAGTCCTGCAGGGTCACAGTATCTGCTGGTTCTTGTCATTACTATTACTATAACACATTGATTGGCTAAATAATCCACACACATTGTTGCCCAGGCCATAACTGGCTAGTGATTAAAAGAAACTACAAATACTTGCAGACACTGCGGCCCTCCTGGACTGGAGTTTGACACCCCTGATCTACATCACTGACAAATCCTGAATTAAATTTCTGTTCTAGACAGGCAAAGCAATCAACTGACCACATACTAAAATGTGTTTTGGGGGTGGGGGTAAGCAAGTCCTGCCATGCGTTTCTTCCACCCATGAACTCAGCCAGCTGATTTCACCAATTCTAGAAAAATGGAACAATATCTCTACACCCTGGGTAATAGAATTGTGCTAATTAGCAAACTGGAAATAGTGGGGGAGGATTTTCTAAATCTGGATTTTCCACCTCTCGAGCGAGAAAGCTGAAGTCACAGGTGGTATTGGCTGCATATCAGTGGATCTACAGAAACGGCTGACTTATATGACATGACACTACGACCTATACCAAGCAGTACCTCTCAAAGCGCAAGTCCTCCGAGATTAGTTTAGGGCGAGAAGATAAACGTGAAGGCATGCGATAAGTGGATAACGAGCTTATCACAGTATCGCCAGTGTGGAAAAGGCATGGTGTGAGGTGGCGATTATGCTAATGAGTTCCCCGTCACTGATATCCAACGCACCGATAACCACCGAGACCGACGTGTGACCAGGAACACGGACAGAACTCCAGGAACCCCAGGAGAACTCAACCGGAATGCGCTTCCTCGAAATACCTCCCGATTTCGACGCACTGCATTCTCAAGTTCGCATTAAGCGTTCATTCATGATAAAGGAGTCTAACAAAGACGCAAGCTAATTCCCCCCCCCCACGTGGTATTCTGTAAACGATTCTATCTGCATTCTGCGGTTAACACAGATATAAAATGAACAAAATAACCAGAACTGTGCGTCAAACGGATTCAACCAAGGTAACGGCAGCATTCAAAGTGTGAAGGGTGGAATTATGACAATAAAAACGACACCATGTGGCAACAGTACAGTACAGGCAGAAATTCTTGGCTCAGAACATGTGACAAATAAATACGGTTTCCATGGTGACCTGGCAGCTGTGCGACAGACCTATATGTCCCTGTGCAACCCGTCACTGATACAACTGTTCCACATGGCTGCTCCCCCGTAGGGTAATGCAGTTCATGAGTACAAACTCTCTGTTGGGTCTAGAAACAGGAAGTCAGCAGCATCTCCGTTGATGGCATTCTTGAAGATAAAAAGGGATGGAAAGTAACAGAAAAGGCCTGTGGATTTTGGACGGCAGTCAGACAGTTCCCTCCCTTGGTAGAGGATGTTGTTATACCAGGGCCCTCAGGAGGAAGGACAGACTGGCTCCCAGGGACAGCCCCAGCGCCAGGAAGAAGGTCATGAGGGCACCGGCCGTCTCTGCGTCTTTGGGCTCCACCAGCCTGAGAGAGCAGTGAGAAAGGGAGAGAGGGAGAGAGGGAGAATGGCTATGGAATTCAGGGCACAATGCAGGCCAATCCTGCAGCTGCATTCATGCGACAGACGATCCTCTTGTTCTACCCCCTAATGGGCACAAACTGAAGAAAAAGGCATTTACTTGCCCCCAACAGCACCTTGGGGACCGCGTTTTGCTTGATGCTCC
The DNA here is from genome assembly GCF_963514075.1 of Conger conger. Lineage (NCBI taxonomy): Eukaryota > Metazoa > Chordata > Actinopteri > Anguilliformes > Congridae > Conger > Conger conger. Next base: position 15,265,755 of record NC_083762.1, on the reverse strand, counting down.
TGCTGAAGTGATCTCCGTTCTGCCCTCTAAACCAGTGTCTCAACTCCAGTCCTCAAGACCCACTGGCCAGATGCTTGTTGTTGTAACCAGGAACTCACACACCTGATTTTGCTAAGCAAGGGCATTTTGACCAACCAGGTGTGTGAGTTCCTGGTTACAACAAAAACTTTCTGGCAAGTGGGTCTTGAGAAACACTGCTCGAGAGTTGCACCAATTTGGACCAATTTCAGTTGAGATTGCCTTTCTCCAAACCCCCGGACTGAGTTGAAAAATATTATTTGCTATTGTAGAATTTGAGGGAAACAAGGGAGGAAAAAAAAACAGTTGAGCCTTAGACCCTGGTCTCCTACATGACCGCAACACAACACCGTATCTGCTGGGAGCCAAACTGCCCTTTTCATTACGAGGCTGCTCTCTTTTCATTATTAATTTTCCCGATTAGCAAACATGCAGGCTTGAGATTGCAACGCGAGACCCTTTCGACACGACCGTCCAGGGTGCTGTTGAGTTCAAATATATAGTGAGAGGCAGGGCTTTGGCAAAGTGGAAATGTACGTTAATAACATTTTTGGGTGAACTGCCCCTTTAATGGTTTTTTTTTGTGTATGGGGGAGGCAGTGGGTCGGTGCCACCGTGGGAGATCGGGGGGGGGGGGGGGGGGGGGACTCACATGGGCGCGTAGGACATGGACAGACAGACGAAGTATCCGCTGGAGAAGGAGAAGAGCAACATGATGACGACGAACGCAGCGTCGTGGGGGAAGACGACGGGCAGGTAGGAGCGGTACTGCACGTTACACAACATGATCAGCGGGATGAAGACCACGCGGCTCACCACCAGAATCGGGAACAGCACACTGTCCTTCGCCGGCTGGGGAGGGAGGGAGGGAGGGAGAGGGGGAGGGAGAGAGAGATTATCATCTTTGCTTATTAATTTATGAATTTACCTTTTTCTTTTTACATTTATAATATTTATTATATGTTGTATTGGAATGACAGATGTGATGGAGGGCTCTGTCCCAGGCTGCAAGCGGCACTCAAATGATCTCACACTGTTAGTATGTGAATATATCCCGGTTACAATAACGCACTTTCTTTAGGGGTGCACACCTAAAGTTAGTCGCTGGTTTCCCTAGTTCAAACACATGAACATATCCACAAGGATTAGCATGAGAACTTGCAGAGAATTCTGTATCAAGCGGAATTCGAAGACTAAGAGAAAGTTCTACAGCCCACACAAGAAATCTATCAGAAAAGGACAGATTCAGAACACAGTCCTAGGGTTTTTGAGTGACGCTTACTGCTGATGAAGGTTTGTGTCACCAGACAGGCCACTGTTACACACTCACCCACTGAACGACCGAAGTGGCTGTTCTGCTGAGCCAGTCCATCAGGTTGAAGTTCAGGAAACAGCACACTGGGACAAAGTACGTCTCTGGAGAGGGGAGAGGGGAGAGGGGAGAGGGGAGAGGGGAGAGGGGAGTGAGAGCGAGAGCGAGAGGCGGGGTGAGGCAGAGAGAGGGAAAGAGAAGGGCAGTTGACAGACAGGGACAGAGAATTAATCCCATCAGCACCATTCATCTGCACCTCTTTTTACTTCATATTTCACATTTTGGAGAGTTCTGGGTTTTACTCTGCGCAGTTATCCAGCTAACTCCGTGATCCAGGGGAGCGTTTCACAAAGCAGGATTACCGAGTAAGCTGGATAACTCCGCCGAGTAAATCCAAGAACCCTCACAAATCTGGACCATTGACTGAAGTGAAAAGAGCTGTTCTGGGTTTTTACTCAGCGCAGTTATCCAGCTAATTCAGTCATCCATCTTAGAAATGCCCCACTGGTGTCTCATTAATGGTGCGGATACTCCACTTCTCAGGGGAGCTGTTCAGGCATTGATGTTCGTAAAATGGCCGTCAACCTACCCCACTTCCCGCTGAACTTCGACTTCACGTCCACGGTGATTGCGGGGAAGACTGACAGAGTCACAATGAACATGAACGTTATGCAGAATGCCATCACCCAAATCTGCGAAGAGAGAGAGCATTAACACATAATTAGATAGATCGATCATTACATTTACATAGCGTTCTTCCAGACACTCAAAGCGCTTACAGTGATGAGGGGGAAATTCGCCTCAACCACCACCAATGTGTAGCACCGACCTGGGTGATGCACGGCTGCCATTTTGCACCAGAACTCTCACCACACACCAGCTGAGGTGGAGAGGGAGGGAACAATGTTTTTGCCAATTGAATCGGGATAATTAGGTGGCAGTTTGAAAGAGCCAGGATTGGGAATTTAGCCAGGACACTGGGGAACCCCCTTCTCTTTGTGAAGAGCGTCATGGGATCTTTAATGACCACAGTGAGTCAGGACCTCGATTTAACGTCTCATCCGAAAGACGTTTACTGTACACACTGCTGAACAGTTTGCTATGCTGCTATGGCAACACAGCTGGTCTCGCACATTAAGCTCCGACTGAACGGACACAGAAAGGGAGACAGGAGAGAGAGGAGTGGAAGAGAACGTGAGATTGAGACAGAAAAGAGAAAGAACATGAGACAGAGAGAGGTATACATTAATGAGGACAGGTGCCAAGAAGCCATTCACCCGATTCTACAGATGTCACTCCGTAACCATCCACTTCCCATGGATCCAGTTTCTACCAGTCAGAGATAATGCCTGACTGTATTCATGTGACCCTGTCTGGATATTTTCATTCACAAAACAGATGGGGAGGGGGAGGGGGGAGAGATGGGGGACCAGTCAGGCCAAAAGTGGTCTAAATCTGGCCTGTGTGAGGGGAGGGGGATACCTTCTTGAAGACGTGCATGACGGAGGACTTTTTGGCCGGGACCCTGGGCCCTCTCTCGGCCCTCTCCAGTGGGAGCAGGGCCTGCTTGCCGCTGTCGGGCTGCGCTGGGCCCAGCCGGTTTCCCGAGGAGAAGCCACTGTAGCCGTTCAGCCCACCGCTCTTCAACAATGGACTCTCTGTCAGGGGAGAGGAGGGTACGTGGGTCCATTACATTACATTATTAGCATTTGGCAGACGCTCTTATCCAGAGCGACGTACAGTTGATTAGACTAAGCAGGAGACAATCCTCCCCTGGAGCAATGCGGGGTTAAGGGCCTTGCTCAAGGGCCCAACGGCTGTGCGGATCTTATTGTGCCCACCCCGGGATTAGAACCACAGACCTTGTGTGTCCCAGTCCTTTACCTTAACCACTACGCTACAGGCCGTCCACAAACCGACACCGGGGGGAATACGGCCTGTTAAAGGGCGATTACGCTCACTGTTTCAGCCTGGATCTGCCCACAGCACAGTTTCGAAAAATGCGTCCTGGGGGGGGGGCGGAGTCGATGTCCATCTCATTTGCATAAAAAGTGTTCTCTGACCAATCGGGTGCCGGCAGTGTTCCGTTTCGTATTTATCCGTAACAGTTGGCTTTATGACTTGAGCCGTTAAAAAGTGAACTTGTGGGCGTAAATTTTCCCCATTTTATATCTGGATTGACATCGATATGACAAAGGTACCCCTGACATCGTGATTTGGCCAGGGGCCAGAGTGGACTGTTGAAAGCATTTTTCAAACTTTAGAGGGTGGCAGGAAATGTTTTTCTACCAACTATTTCTGCCAAAATGAATTTAGAAATAATAAAGAACAAATAATGGCCTGGATACAAATGCGTTTAGAGCTAAAAATGTGAACTAGAGTGTAATCAGCCTATAAACACATTTTGCTTTCAGTTCTCTGCAGATTACCTGGTAAAATCTGAGTTTTAGACTTTACTGAGCTTGTCTGGCATATGAAACACTCAAAGTGCAAACTTCTGGTCCTCTAGGTGGGCTCAATTGCACCAGGCAAATTCTGTGTCCAAGGCAATTGGACACAGAATTAGCATTTGAATCCTAAACAATCACCAATTTTGACCCCGGTCTGCACCGAACCCACCTTCGTGAAGCGAGGGAGTGCTGCTGTCCAAGTCAATTCCTTTGCCTTTGTTAAAATAATAGCGTGCGAACGGCTGCAAGAGACACGAGACGCCACCATTAGTGCAGTGACATCATCAACACGAGACGCGAGACGCCACCATTAGTACAGTGACATCATCAACAAGAGACGCGAGACGCCACCATTAGTGCAGAGACTTCATCAACTACAACGTACTGGAGTAATCAGATGTGACAGCATTTCCAGGACACGGACAGTAGAGCTGCTATGTCTCAAAGGGCTACTGTACTGCAGCTACTGTGCTAATGTGAAAAGATAACGTCTTTGCAAAACATGAGCTGCTGTTTTCGGGGGTTAGATGCTGACTGCAGCAAGAGTGCACTGGTTAAATCTGATCAGATTAATCTGCAGGGTCCATGTTCTTATCCATGTGGTGGTCACTTTCAGCACTTGGAACTGTACTTCCCTCCAGGGGTTTCAGCACACTTGTCCCTGGTTATGGTTACGCACTTTGTTGTACGTCACATCTGCCAAATGCCTGTAATGCAATAGTTGGGTATTGGGTATAGTTGGGTATATGCAAACTCTCACCAGTTGTGGCAGCAGTAGGTAACATGACAGGGTGACCACAGTTCCCCCACACGGGGTAATGAAGTACCCCAGAGCAGCAGTGTCTGGATCCGTCCCACCTACACACACACACACACACACACACACACACACACACATATATGTATGCATAGAGACACGCATGCACGCACAAACAAAAATACACAAACAGGTCTGTGTAAAATGGCTCAAAAACACCTCGCTCACACAGAGCATAGCTTTCATACTTGGGTATTCCAACTGTGATCTGCAGATTGATTATCCAAATATTCACTCTGTGACCTCCCATTTTAGTACACAAATAAAAAAAATAAGGTTCTTCTGTAATTACACCTAAGGTTCCTGCATCACAAATCAAACAGAGCACAGGTCAGAGGCACTCACTGGAGATGGCTATCAGCATCGCGATGGTAGCGAAGGTTCCCGCCACCCCCTGGCCGCTCATGAAAAAGACGCTGTACTTCTGGGGGAACTGCCCCACCAGCCCGAACAGACTGCCCTGCATGACCGCCCCGAACGCTGCAGAGAGACGGACACTACAGTCAGTACTGCACCCATAATCACTTACACACGTCAGTACTGCACCCATAATCACTTACACACGTCAGTACTGCACCAATAATCACTTACACAGGTCAGTACTGCACCCATAATCACTTACACACGTCAGTACTGCACCCATAATCACTTACACAGGTCAGTACTGCACCCATAATCACTTACACAGGTCAGTACTGCACCCATAATCACTTACACAGCATACACAGGTCAGTACTGCACCCATACACACGTCAGTACTGCACCCATAATCACTTACACACGTCAGTACTGCACCCATAATCACTTACACAGGTCAGTACTGCACCCATAATCACTTACACAGCATACACAGGTCAGTACTGCACCCATACACACGTCAGTACTGCACCCATAATCACTTACACACGTCAGTACTGCACCCATAATCACTTACACAGGTCAGTACTGCACCCATAATCACTTACACAGCATACACAGGTCAGTACTGCATCCATAATGCCATTCACAGCATACACACTTACACAGGTCAGTACTGCAGCTCACACACACTCCCACTACACGCCCTGCTACAGAGAGAGAAATGGGTCAGTACCAGAACTGGGTCAAATACACAATTGCTTTGGATTCAAATACTTTTCTACGCTTTACTGAGCTTGTCCGCTTTTTTGGAACCTATGAAATACTCTCAAAAAGTGAAAACCTCACCTTCTGGTCTGCTTGGTTGGCTCAATTACCCCAGGCAAGATAAGTTGAGCACAGAAAAGTATTTGAACCCAAAACAATTATGCGTTTGACCGAAGTCAGTACTACACTCACACACTCCTACACTACAAGCCTGTAGAGAGGACAGTACTGTACTTTATATTTATATTACTATATCACTATATTACTATTTATATTACTAACGAGCAAACGCATAGGTAATAGGACTCTAAAAACTGACCATACAAAAAGAGTACCGACACCTTTCTCTGCATTCATAAACACTGACTCTGTACGTGAAAGAGATTCAAGTGTCAGAGAGATTCAGAGAGAGAAGCCAGAACACAGGAACACTGCAGAAAGACACAGGTCAGTCCTGCGTTCACACACTCCATCTCAGTAGAGAAACTTGGGTAAGAGCTATAAACTCTTCACATTTCAAAACAGAGTGCCAGTGACACAAACACTAACACAGTTTGTGTGTGTGTGTGTGTGTGTGTGTGTGTGTGTGTGTGTGTGTGTGTGCGTGCGTGTAGGTACTGTAATCACACACACTCACTGTAGAGATGCATCCATACTACACTCAAACAGTGACACAGTAACAGTGGGTGTCATTACTGCAATTATATACAGTGGAACTGCAGAAACAAAGACTACCGATATCGTCACACCTTTAAAAGTTACTTTAAAAGATATTCATTGCACACAGACAAGGAGATGTGACTCACAGTTGATGAACCAGATGGTTGCCATGGTGACGGAGAAAAAGCAGTCGTTTCCCATGGGCACCCTGACCAGCAACGCGTTGAGCATGAAGAGGAGGAGGATGAAGATCAGGCTGCCACCTATCCTCACCTTCTCCGAGATCCTGACAAGGAGAAACAGGATTTAACACACAGTCCTGGAGCATCATCCTGGAACTGAGTCTCACTTCCCATTGATAACAAATGATGCCACTTTCCACATTAGACAGCTAATCAAGTAACAACTCATGTTAAAAAGTCGGTGTTGGATATTCTGATGGGTAAACAAATCTAATTGTTCACCAAAGCTCAATAGGCTGGAGCCTATCCCAGCATGCATTGGAGATTCAGCAGTATGCAGAGGCAAGAAGCTACAGTACTAAAGATTTCATATTTCAGCATCTGAAATATCTACAAGGATTTAACAACATGATTTGCACCAATTATAATAAGCTTGGATGGAACAAAAACAGGAAATATTGCTAAAACCCCCACGAGTGGACTCTTACACGGATAGGACATGGCATCATGCGTTTTAGAGTCAGTTTATATGTGCAAACACCCTGTTGACAAAACACCCACGACTGATTCAGAATCTTTACTAAATGTAAAGAAATGTAAAAAAACCAATAAAACCACATGATTCAGAATCAGGCTGGCCAACCCCGGTCCCACCCCCATGCACAGCCTCTACAGGAGAAGGCTGGGGTCGAGTTAGGGTCAGTTCAGTGCAGAGCCAATGGGCTCTTTCCAATCGCTTATTTTTCTCCACTCTTTTCTGTTCCTTGCTCATGAACCAGAAAAATTGATCGAGGTCCATCATCTCTAAGGACATTTCAACCCGTTAAATGTTCCTTCTTGGAGCTAGAAGTAGAAGTTAGGAACTCCCAATATTTCCTTTGAGCAAGAAGCAAGCTTTAAACATTTTTTTAAAGCTTGATGTTTAAATGATCGACCTGTGGGTCTGTAACCAATGTGGCTTCGAACAGATGTTGAATGCTCCTTCAAGCGACATCAGTTACAGACATGGCAGATGGGGTGAGCTGGACCTTGTTCCTTGCCTCACCTGGACGATCAATGTCAAACTAAGTGACTGGAGTGAGCCCTGTGTGTGCGTTCGTGTGTGATTGTGCCTGTGCTTGTGTGTGTGTGTGCATGTGTGCATGTGTGATTGTGCTTGTGTGTGAGCGTGTGTGTGCGCACACGGTTGCGAGTCCTCACTGCTGGTAGAGGATGGAGTTGAGCAGGGTGAAGAGAAGCAGGGGCAGCTGGGACAGCAGAGTCAGCCAGTTCCCGAAGTGGTACTCTGTGTGCGGGAGTGCGGTGCCGTTGGACCACTCTGTGGTGTTGAGCCGAGACTGGAAGTACTGCAAGGACAACATCACCAGTACATTTAGAGAGAGACAGAGAGAGAGAGAGAGAGAGAGAGAGAGAGCATAAAGGAGTTATGCTTGCTGACATTACTGTGAGTGAAAACTGCTGAATCAACTCTCCCACCAGCCTGACCACTGTAACAAGGTGCAGAGCTAATTATCGGGGCACGAGATGCTCTCTATGCAGAATGCTGGGTAGGGCTGGCCCACCGACAGAGGCCATCAGGAAGATTTACATCCCTCCCCGGAACGCCGGGGCCTCAGCTCCGGAATCTGCTCCCGCTCCGGTTGAAATGCCACACACACGGCCGTGATGGGACAGAGAGGGGGAGTGTGGGAGAGAGAGAGAGAAAGAGAGGAGAGAAACTGAAAGAAAGGGAGAGAGAAAGTGAAAGGAGACAGGAATGACAGACCTCAGGAGATATTCTCCATTATCTCCCTTTATCTACTTTGTTTTCATCCTTTTACATCATTTTATGACATAACAATGACCAGTACAGGCCGTTCAGCCCAGCAATGCCCACCATTATCCTACCAGGAAAGTGTACCTAATGCTTAGTTTATAAGATAAACTAGATGGTATCCAGCACTGTATCAAGCCTGGTCTTGAAAACCCCCGCTGTTTCTGCCTCCTCTACCCGACTTGGCAATCTATACACAGTGACCACTCTCTGGAATAGCTTGCCAGGTCATGTAGTGGAGGCAAAAAACTCTGGGGGTCTTCAAGGTTTCTCTCAATTACTTCAGCACCCATCCAACTGCATAAATGACTTGTTACAACCTATGGAAGTTTCTGTGGATTAGAATGCCTGCTAAATTAAATTCATTTTAATCAAAAAACAGGAATTTGATGGACCGCACCAAGCTCAACCCAAAAAGGTAAAGTACCTAATAGCCTGATAGATACAGATTAAATCCATCCAAACCACTAGATAGTTCATCACCAGCAGAGTGTTAAGAGTGTGTCTCCTTTAACATACTTTGACACAGTCAAACACTACAGCCCAGCTTCAAGGCACACAGTTAACTCAATAACACACATGACGACACAATTACATGGTAAACACTTTAGAGCCATTGTCCAGTGCTGATCAAATCAGAGATCTCAGCCACATCACGAGGGCTTCAAACTAAACGAAACTTAGAGCAGAGAGGAAAGAAGTCTGGAAGCAAGGGCCTTGAACAAAAAATCCTCTAACATGAATGAATGTAAAATTAATTCTTAACTGAAATTAATATAAAGTCCAATTCATTTTAGAAGCCCAGTATCTGAAAATGTTTACATCCATCAACTGCATATTTTCAGGTTTCAAGAACCTTTAAAATAAAATAACAGCAGCTGCAGTTTAATGGTTTCAAATGTTACTTCAAAATTACACTCGCATACCAAATACATGTCGCCGCTTTCAAAACAATTTCTTTATAACCCTGATGTCTTTAAGGTACAGAACGGTTAGCATAGAATTTCAATAACTTGTATGATGGTACATCCTGCAGGAAAAAGAGGTTATTACAATAACAAAGATACATGATTGTTACAGAAATTCAGGGTGAGAACCTTACCGAGGAGTAAAACAGGACAACCCATTATGGAAATTGAACCCACAATCCCCTGGTTGTAACTATGAACTATGGCACGCTGCTGTAGAGGTGGAGCTGTGCGGGGGGGGGGAGGTTACCGTTATGGCGGTCATGAAGAAGTTCCATGGTAGGAGAGTTCCCAGGCCCAGGATGAAGAATATGACCCCCACCAACAACCATCTGTCGGGAAGAGAGAAATTGTCAGAATGATTACAAATGAAGAGTGTGAAAATTGCAAGTTATGTCAAATACAATGCCATCTACAAACCAGACACAATATAATCAATCAATAATTATTGCAAATGTTTGCAGAGGAAGAAAACCACTCAGAAAGAAAGGTACACAAAGAAAGTGCTGAAAATGGTACAAATGCTTATCACAGGAGTGGTACCCTATAGGTACATAAAACTGTACCCCACGCCATTGGATTAATAATTATTCATTCATAATTTGGTTTGTAAAAGGTACTTATTTCTACCCAAAAGAACAGTATTGTACCTTCCATGGTACATTTTGTAAATGTGTTCAGTGAAGAACAAAAATGTACCTTGACTGTAGCCTTTTTTCTGAGTGTAGGAATAATGAGGGGAAAAGGTTTTAAAAAGAAAAGGGAAAGGAGTACAGGGTTTATGATTATGACTCAGTAAATGCTGATATCTGAGACAAATGTCCAATATATACATACAGGATTAAAAATGAATACGGCAAACAAGAAGGCTACTTGTTGCATGCTAATCAACAAAGAGCTTGTTTGTTCAAAACAAAAAATAAAGCTGGAGGTAAGCCTCCATGTTGGCATTAACGAGAGTGGGTAGGGGTACTATTTTCAAGGTTACAGCTGCATTTCAAAGCCAAGACTACTACACTCAAACTGAAACACAATTATGGCCTGAAATAAACCCTAGGATGCATAACTATGGTGTAACAAATAAGAGAATCACACTTGAACAATTACATTGTATGAATATACACTCACAGACCACATTTATGTACACCAACGTGTTAATGCAAAGATCTAATCAGCAACTCAGTGCACAAAGGCATGCAGACATGGTCAAGAGGTTCAGCTGTTGCTCAGACCAAACATGAAAATGGAGAAGAAATGTGAACCAAGTGACTTAGACCATGGAATGAGTGTTGGTGGTTTGAGCATCTCAGAAACAGCTTATCTCCTGGGATTGTCACACACAACAATCTCAAGAGTTTACAGAAAATGGAGCAAAAAAACAAAAACTCCAGTGAGCAGCAGTTCTGTGGGTCAAAACATCAGCTAAAAAGGTCAGGAGATTTTTCATTGGTTCAAGCTGACAGGAAGGTGACAGTAACTCAAAGGATCACACATTACAACACTGGCACGCAGAAGAGCATCTCTGAACACACAAGTCAAACCTTGAAGTGGATGGGCTGCAGCAGCAGAGAAAGTCTAAAAAATAAGTCTAATGGATATCCAATGAAGCAGTCAATGAGTATGTAGAATGTATGCTTAGATTTTATTATAACCTCTACAACAGAAGGCTACTGCATTACGAGTTCATGGCCAGGGTACAGGTCAAGGGTCAATCCCTGGTATTCAGGAAATTCAGGAAGTGAACTGGAATTCAGTCATTTAATGAAATGAACTGAATATCAAATAATCAATTGAACAAAAACTGCATGGGAGTGTTCTGTGAGGACTCATCAATTAAATTGATTTCCATACATTTTCTGAATGGACTGATTGAAATGGACTGACCAAACAATCAGGACTCACCGATCCACTGGAGCATCGGTTTTCATCCTGCACGGTGTTCTTCAGGGCCGGAAGGCTAGTGACACAGAGATGGAAAGTTTTGATCTACAACCGACGGAATACACAAACATAATTTCTCTGGTATTTGTTAATGAGGAGTGCTGCCAGTTTTCAATGTGCACATTAATCACGTTACTCCCACGACATCATACTCATAAGACAATCTGCACACTAAGCGTCAACTACTATATAGCACTCCGTTTCACACGGGACATCTGACTGAAGATCTTACAAGATAAATACTCGGGCAAACAGTTGAGGAAAAGGCCACTTCAGAAATGAGCTCCAGGCTAGATAAAACAGAGGCAATATTATTCCTCCGACCAATTTTTTTAAAACCGACTATATAGCGTATGGGTCTTACTCCTCAATAGGCTACATGTCTGTTTAATATTCCAGCTTTTGTTCTTTTATCGTGAATCACAAATACAGGCCTCGCTGAATTATATTGCAAAAGAGTAAAACTTGCATATTCTTCTTCTGCCATTCATTTTATAGCATTATGAAAAGGTTCATAGAGGCGAAGAAATTACTCATGTCCTGAACCAGAACTGTAACGGATGACTCCACTTTTGTCAGGGTATGTTAGCTGCCACGAGCTACATTTTCAGACACGCATGATAACTTCATAATTATCGCCACTACGATAAGGGGGGGAGGAAACCGATTTTTTAAATGCTATAGTACTACCTCCATCCAAATATTTGGCGTGTGTTGTCGATCTGAAATTTCCATAATCAGGGTAAAGCTAAGCCATTTTGCCAAACATTCTACCCAGATGTATTGAAAGAGGCAATGGATGAATAACGTAGTTTGTCCAAAAAGCAACTTCAGACTTCGCACTGAGAAGCATGTTAAACGGAAACGTGAGTAAGAACACCACGCATGTCAATATTCGGCTATTAAGTGAAATAATTAAGCAAAATACATTGGTTGCTCGTCTGCGTATCCAAAGACTTCAAACTGCTAAAAATGAGAAATGCGTATCCAAAGACATTAATGGTATTACGTTGAAATGCAAAACTACATAATAACATCGCTGTATAGGCAACTTAATTTACTTTGGGGATTAAACACCCTGAATCACTCAATTCAGTTATCTTCACCTGAGTTAAACTCCAGTAACAGTTAACCTATACTTTTAGTGCCATTTTACAGCTCTATCACCAAACAGACCTTACAGAAATAAAGGAACACCATAGGCTACTTCTAATAAATGATGTGTAGCTATAGCCAATACACAAGAGGTCTACAATAGTTTAAAGAATTTCACCTGAATAGCTTACTCATTTAATATGCATGTTTGAGAATAGGTATAAGAACATTGTAGCCAGTCTACAACTATGACTGTTTATATTTAACCAGATTAATGAACTAAATACTCCGCCCCCCGGCTGAAGAACACTCACCTGTTCGGTATTGTGAGAGAGCGGTGGTGTGAGTCAGCAGGTGAGCAGCGGTAAAATGAAATCCAGAGCCAGGCGAAGTTGCGTCTGAGAGCTGAAGCCGTGCCGTGCTGTCTGGAGGGCAGCGGCTGAGTAAGGGTTCTCCGTGAAATTCCTGAGCCTTGGAATAAGTGAGAAATGTGCTCGGAGGTTGGGCCGTGTCCGGGGGCAACTGGTTCCGAGCACCAGGCGTTCGGACTGGTTGTCAAGGCGCCGTGCACGTGCAGCGCATGCGGCGGACTAATTTCAAGTAGCGTAGCGTAGCAGCCTATACGGCTATTTCAGTATCCTTCAATGAAATCACTTATGCAGCGGAAACCATGTCATGCTATTGCTCAGAGCAACGGTAACACAGAGTAGCCTATGCTAAATGGTCAAACTGACGAGCAGAACTCCAGTTCAAAGAAGGACTGCTCACCTGACATCTTAATTAGTCCTATAGGGTACGCCAATAACTTGTTTGCCTCGATACGATATGCTATTAGACGCAGTTTATATAGCCTACGAAATTATAGATAAAAAATAAATAAATACTGTTTTGCTCTTGATTTTAGCCGTATGGGCCAGTTATATATGTTTATATATAGCAAATGGAGAAACTGCAATGCTAAATAACAGTAGGCCTATGTCCGTTTCGGACAAAGGGGGCCTTTTTATCTTGCGAATCGCGAACCACAAGGTAATTGAAAAACAAGAACAACTTCTTTCACTCGAACCGAACTGACCAAATTCACAGAATGAGTAACCTCTATGATAAGGCCCGTTGTTGACAAGTCAGAGATGAAAGTTGTCTTCATTTCTGTCCAGAAGTCAATATTTAGCAGTCGCCAGTGTTGAGGGCTGGTAGTTACTCAGGTTTCTCTGCCCGTTTAATTAGACATATTGGCATTCTATACACACATCTTTGTGTTACGTGTAATGATTTTACACAGGAAAATATTTATGGTGCAGTCACTACAAACGTCTGTACGAATCGCTATAAAACAGAGTTGAATTATATACGACAAGGCATTTAGAATGGATCCAGAATTACAACTGGCTAATGCAATCGGATTTACAACATACATTCCCTCCTCCTTTACAGCAACACAGGAGCATTGATGGAGTAAACACTCATAAATAGACCAGTGAAATGTAAACTACTAGGTACTGTACAGTGTGTAGCCCTTGACCAGAGCACATGGCAAGCGAGTAGGCTATAATGTAAATACTTTCTTCTAAAGTAGGATTCAACTGAAAAGCAATTAAATTGTTGTTAAATATATCCTTTCTGTTAAAATGCAACTTGTCTTTGTACATTTTTCCAAGACAAGATAACCTCAATTAGGCTCAATATAGCTAACGTGGTTCCATACATAGCATTAGGTTTACCCAGTTTTCCATGTAAGGCCATCATAGAATGATTTTCTGACAGTGGAAACCCTTCACATGTTCACTCGATCCCATCCCCACTAGATTTTTCTAAAAGTCTCCCATTGCATTTTAGAAGGTGTCTGTAACATCGTTAATTGCTCATTATCAACTCGTAGTTTTGTTTTCCTTCGGCTCTGAGAGCAGTCCTTGTGAAATGTTTCCTTAAGAAGAATCATTTCAATTCTTCTGACACAACCTCTAGAAAGTTTGACATAACATGTCAAATTCCAGAGGGATCCATTTTGGGACCTTGCCCTATTCATGTTACCAACGGGTCAGTTAATTAGACAAAATGGTGTCAACTTCCACAGTTGTGGCAATGACTCTCAATTGTATAGCTCAGTTGTACCTGGTAAAAGCAGTCCTGGCAGCTCTGTACAAATGTGCCTGACAGACTTAAAGCTTTGGATGAAGAAAAACATGGTTTTGGTCTTTGAGTCAAACATACAAAATGAAAATGTATTCAGTAAACTCAGATCACAGGTTTATAATAGTAAATCTCATGATACAAAAATGGGTGTTGTCCTTCATTCTGAACTGAAGCTCATGACCAAAGCGGCTTTCTCTTAAACATTTCTAAAGTAATTTTTTCACATCAGTGTCAACTGGTGCTGAGAGAATGGTGCAATATTTTTTGACAGGTAGGCTAATTTATTTTAATCCACAACTCTGCGGTATTCCCAAACATAATCTCATTGGCTGCAACTCGAAATGCAGCCGGGAGAATAGTGACAAACTAAACAAAAGAAAAGATCCCACATTGAGCTTAACCTCTCAGCCTTGCCCTGTCTGCCTGTTCGGTTTAGATTTGATCCTATTACTGGACTGGTTTTTAAAACACAGCATGGTCTGCCACCCGCATTCATTACTGACATGTAAATAAGATATCAGCCTGCACCAAAATTGAGCTCTTCGGATACCAGCTTAATATTGGGAGTAGTGGTGGATCTCCCAAACTCAGGAACACTTTGCCCTCCCTGTCTTTTACTATTACTACTATTTATTTTTAAATTTATTTTATTTTAATTTATTGTATGTCTATTTCTGTTTTGCCAGGTGTCTCTTTTATACTTTCTACATGAAGCACTTTTGACTGCAATCCCAGAATTAAAAGTTATTATTATTGATATAAAGTTTGTATCACAAACTCTGCTGCTGCTCGAGAAACTGTTGTTGATGTTGCCAGTAGGGGGCGCACTTCCCTCTGGACCCAATAGAAACCCAATGCCCCAGCATAGAGACGGAGACCACTGCACTGTAGAAGGAGCCATCATTCAGGCCAGACATTAAATAGAGGGCTTGACTCACTGCGGTTATTAAAAGATCTCACCGCACTTTTAGAACAAGTCGCAGTGCTGCATGATATTAATTTACAATCGGCATTATGTTACAATCACTTTGCAGATCCACGTATCCATAGCGACTGATAGAAATGGAGAAAACAAGGTTTGGTCTTGGTAAAACATAAGCCCCAAGAAGGCCTTTATCTATCATTCAAGAAGTAAATGGTAAATGGACTGTGTAGCATTTATATAGCACATTTGCCTGCGACTCTGACTACACAAAGCACTTTACAATAAATGCCTCTCATTCACCCATTCAAACACTCACACACTCATGGTAAAAGGACCATGCAAAGAACCAGCCTGCTCATCATGGGAAATTACTGTAAGGGTTCGGTGTCCTGCTCAAGGACACATGTACCCTTTTGCCCAGAAGGCCAGGGATCAAACCAGCAACTCTTGGATTGCCAGACAACCACGTCTGAGCTAATGTCGCCCTATGTTAAGTCATTGCATTCAGATGGGGTTAAAGTGCACAAAGAAAAGCTGGCTATATGCCTGCTATGCCCCCTCAATTCAGTGGCCTTAAACTGGGCTCTATGAAGCATAATCTCATCTCTTTAGCACTATCTAGTGGTTGCTAACCATCATGAACATTCATTCTGAATCAACCAGGTTGATTCCAGGTGTTGACCAAGACCAAGCTAATGACTACCAAGTTGGATTGAAATTCCTTTTTCACACCAGAATGGACATAGTTCATCTAGATTACACCTACTTTGATTCTCTTTGATTTTTAATGAGTATTTATTTAGAAACCTGTGTTTACACAGTGCTGGTTGACTGAACATGCAGTCTATTAAGCAATGCCCTGTTAATGTACCCCCCCCCCCCCACCCACCCACCCTTTACTATAGTTTACCACCTTTTGAAACATGGGACTACTCGCCCACATGTCCACAATTGATGGAAACAGGACATGCTGACTTATCGTTACAGTTTGCCTCGTAAATGTTCGATTCGTTTCAGACATGATGACTGAGGTCATGACTTATGACATGGATAATGTCGGTCATGCATCTCTTTGTCTCGTTAGCCATTGTCATGCTTGTCATCGACTGACTATTCATCCTCCGAGCGCTTAGTGCTCTTAAGTAACGGTCGACATTTCCCTTGATCCTAAGGGTGTGCTTTCTAAGAACAGTCAGTGGAATGGCCAGACCCCGTGTTGGGACAAATGTTTGTTTTCCCCTTTCACCAGAAGAGCAGAAGTTGTATTGGTACCCCCGGTCCCCCAAATGTACACCTAGCATGTACATCCTGTGACCGCAGGCTTGGAGATTCCATTTAGCAGTAGTAGTCTATGTGCACTCATTCACATTACATTTGTACCCAAAGAAAATATTACTTAACTTTCAGGGTTCATTTGGGAAAATTGATCCTTGAAGAACAAAAATGTACCTCCATTGTCACTATTCTGAAATTGTAGGTGTTACAAATGATACAATATTATTCATATATATATAAATTATATTTTTGGCTTTGATTGCATTTGCCATTAACAGTGTGCTCAGAGGACGAATTTCTCAGTTTATCGTTTTCGTTCGAGTTTCTAGTTCAAAATCAAGCACCATGAGCCCTTCAGATTAGAAAAAAACACACACAATACAAATAAATAACAACAATAAAATGGCCTTCATGTGTATTTATTTAATTTTAAAAATGTGGAAAAAAGACAGGAAAAAAACTATTTGACAATAAAGAGTTGCAGCATTCACAGAGATGGCCCATGCATAGTTGTAAAAAACAGACACGCCGTGTGAAAACATTGCAGAAAAGATTATACTGATTACAGTGGGGTGGGGGCAAGGTGGGACAGTTTTTGGCACACTCCTTCCATGGAACTAAGCTACTGTAAAAGTCTGTGGTGATCCCTTTTGATTTGGATTTTTTTAGCATTTTTTTGTGATTTTCTCTGTATTATCCACCCCTCCCCCCACCTCACACCCTGACCCCCCACCTCTGACCCCCATCGTGATTGGGTCTGGCTGTTCTGCAGCCTGTAAACTCAGTGTCTCTGTCCCTGTAATGCCTGGAAACAGGCAGCAATACTACATGCAGGTTCTGTGATTATACTGGACACCTTTATCTGCCTCGCCAATGGCAGTACCAAAGAAGAACTCCTTCGCTGACAACTGACCGATGGCGTTGGCAATGACAACGGCGATCCGTTTGGCACCAAACTGAAAGGTTTTGGCAAGTGAACCGAAATTTAGCTCGTGTCGTTTGCTCTCTCCGTGATCGTTTTTCTTAAAGACAAGGTAACGAGCAAAGCGGTCCCTTTTATGCGACACTTAAAAACATTTTGGCACACCTGTCACAGGAGGGCCCAGGTAAACTTAAGAGGCGTTAAAAACGGGAATCCGAGGCCCGACACCGACGAAGCGAAAGTTAAAATGAAGGCACTTGTGAAAGTCTGGAGACGGCGGCAGACCAGAGCACGAGCAACCCGTCCCATTGTCCTTCTAGGCAAACATGGTCAAGGAAATCCACTGCGGAGAGACAGAGACAAACAGTGCAGTTTACACCACAGTACTGCAACAGAGAGGACACTAATAATTATATCTAACGGCAAAACGTTTATTTTTTGATGAGTGAATAGTAAAAACCTACTGAATGTAAGCTACTGACATTCTTCAGTCCCCTTGAAAAATGCATAATTACCAAGAGTAATGTTCTAAATTACCCTTAAAAATGTATTAACTTAAGAAGGGCACTTTCATTGCATTCCCCAACATATATATCAGTGAAATGTTAAAATAATGACAAATAATCACTCCAACTATGAGCTGTGTTGATGAGAGAGACCAACCTGGAAGAAGTTCAGTGATATTACGCCATCAGCATCTGTGTCAAGCGTCTGAAAGGTCTCTGTAAAACAACATCCAGTCTAATCAGAACAGACAACTATATACGAATAATAATAACTCTGCATTTTGTCTAACTGTCAATTTTTTATTTGTATAGCCCCTTTCATACTATTTGTAGCACGAAATCCTTCACAGAAAACAATAGAAATACAAAGAATGAATTCCTAAATTTGACCATTACAGCCAGAGGTCTGTATAACAAAGCAGGATTACTGAGTCTCGCCGGATACTCACTGAACATGGTCTCCAGTCGCACCAGGCAGGTGACAAAGTTGTCGAAGTCCACACACAGATCAGGCTCGGAGTAGCGGAGGATTATCAGCTGAAACAGGTGATTGTTCAGCTTGAACCCTGACAGACAGAAACAGACAGAAAGACAGAAACAGACAATGCCTGAGTGTTCCCATATCTTCATTTTAGCGTCTTTAGTTTTTCACCTCAGTTTCCAGGGGTGGTATCACACATCCTTAATCCATCAGCAGTGCTAACCAACCCTGTTCCTGTTGATCTATATCCATCCTGTAGGTTTTCACTCCAACCCTAACAAAGCACACCTCGTTCAACAGCTTGTCGAGCTGCTAATTACTTTTGAGTCAGGTGTGCCAAATTATGGTTGAAATAAAGACATACTTGTGCTGTATATTAACAGGTATTCAATTGCTATGAAGTGAATTCTGAGTTTGGCAGAATTTGACCGATACCTGCGGATTCAAGAGCCATGCGCATCTCATAGGAGCTCATAGTTCCAGATTTATCCAGATCAAACTGCCTGAACACCGTCTAGAGAGAGAGAATGGGAGAGAAAGACAGTGAGATAAAAAAGCCATGCTTTCGCAGTGATCACAGAGAGGCATGTACAAATAATTAAGTGAATAAATAAGTAAACAAACAAATAAATCAATCGTAAGTCCCACCAATAATCCACAATTGAATTCAACTGGATTATGAGTTAGGAGAGGGACCGTGATAGGTGGAGAGACAGGAGGGCTTTGTGACAGTTAAAAGAAAAACCGAGAGAACAGGAGTGAGCTCATTGAAGTTCTCTCTCACCAGGTATCGCTTTATTTTTTCCCAGAGAACGTGAAACTCGGTCAGTCCCAGCTTCCCACTGCCGTCTTTCTGTACCGCAACGTCAAGGAGGTGACGACGGATCCAAACTCACAGAAAAACAAATGACCATAGACAGCTATCCCTCCATCCATTATCTGACCTGTTTATTCCTGGTCAGGGTGGGACTGGAGCCTATCCCATCATGCAACGAGAAAGAGATAGGAATACACCCTGGACAGGCCATTACACACAGGTGATTTAGACTCGCTAATTGACCTATTACATGTCTTTGAACAATGGAAGGAAACTGGAGTACCTGGAGGAGACCCACGCAGACGTGTGTGAACATGCTAACTGCACATAGAGAGGCCCTCTGCTGTGAGAAGACAGTGCTATCGACTGCACCACTGTGCCACTCAAACGGGATGTCAAGATGGGTCAAATGAAATGGATAAACTAAGGCTGGGATTAAATCGACATTGCTCTTCACTGACAAAACAATTAAAAGCAAGAATACGTTTTTTTTTTCTTCACAAAAAAAGTAACCCGGCAATCATTGAGTTTGTGAAGAAGAAAGAATATGCTATTTGCATTTACGTGTAAATGTACTTTTTTCAGGTAAAAACAAATGTAGACTGAATGCAGGCCTTAGTCTATGGAGAGCTTGCAGAAACAAATAGATGTAGGCGTGGATGGACAGACAGACAGGTGAACCACACACAGGTGAGTCAAGGATACGTCCATGAGGTTGATCATACTGCGACAGGCTTCCTTTCCAAATCCATCTGTCTTCAGGTCTTTATCTGTTACAGGGAGGGAGGGAGGGAAAGGAAGAGTCTGCATCCTGTATCTGTCATTTCTCTTTGCTTAGAGCAGGACAAACAGAAACTCCGTTCCCAGAAGGCACTGTGTGTATGTGTGTGTGTGTGTGTGTGTGTGCAAGGTTTTGTTCCTACAGATATTTCCTTACTCAATTAATTGGTCCAGTTACATGATTACTTAGACACTTTTAAATAAATGCAGTCACTTTGCTTTCCAGTAATGTAGTAAGTGTCACAAGCATTAAGTGATCATACAATTTATACAAATATATATTTTGATTGAATAATGATTTGTGAAGTCACTGGACTGACTGCATATTGTACACATATAACGATATGTTACAGACAGTTTTAAAATATGTCCCATATCATCAGTATATTGCAATACATTACATATTGCAATATATTACACTGCTGTGAAACATGCATTTTAAAAAAATCTATATATTTGCAATATGTGGCTTTAAATGTAATTTCCATAAGGACATGGCCCTGAGGGTGAAGTGAGTATTGCCTCAGGCATGCTCAGTATAATCTTCAGTATAATGACTTCTCTCTGTGAAAAGTGCAGGACTCACGCTTTTTGATGATCCTGTTGAGAATAGTCTCCAGTTCGGTTACACTGATCTCCATGTCCTGAAAGCACACACAGACACAGTCGCAGAGGTAAGAGGTATAGTAAGTCCCAGCAACCCCTTCTCCCTTTATCAAACATTTCCTCTTTTCTCTCACCGCTCCAGCCAGCTGTCTGAACAGACTCTTGAAGCCTGAGTCAATCTGGCTCTCGTTCAACTCGGGCTGGAAGAAGAACAGACACAGACATGTGTTTTAAAACAAAAGGGCTTGTTAAGAAGTGGTATTAACAATATTGGCTGGATGCAGCCAGTGTTCTGAGCCTTCTCTGAGAACGGACAGTCAGTGGCTGCGTTCAAAACCGCAGGGTCAGAATTAAAAGTCCTCCACAGTATTTTGCTCAGTCACCTGGATTTGCTAATTAGCGCAATTCTTCAGCCAGCAGGTAGAACTAATTAGTGAAATCAGCTGGCTGAATTCATGGGTTGATGAAACACTTGGCAGGACTTTTACTTTCTGACCCCTGGGCTTTACACCTTTCATCAGCGCCAATGAATGTTCCAGATTACCCGCCCCCTCACCTCATCAGGCATATTAGCTGCGACATCATCATCCAGCTCCCTGTAGGGAGAGAAAAGCAGTGCTAAGCAATGGGCCAGCATTGACCCACATAGTGATGTTCAATCTATGCTACATATTCTAACGCTACATAGGGAAAATAAAGTCTCTTACTAATATACAGTGAGGTCCAAAAATCTGAGAGCACATTAAAAACCTGGTATTGTTGTTTCATGTAATCCTGGAAATGAACAGAAAGTTTTAGGATTCAATTTTTTTTAGACAAATTCAAGTTCAAAGCATTGCAAGAACTCCTGCAAGAGCAAAGACTGCAGCACAAACCACAATCACCAGGTTTTGCACAAATATGTTGAGTCCGGGCCGGCTCAAGTGCACGCTGCCATTAAAGCAAAAGGGGGACACACCAAATACTAAGAAATTGCCAAATTCATGTCAATTTTTCAAAGATTAAACTTGTCCCGCAAACTGTTATGCTGATAATAGAATTTGCGAAAGAAAAAGTTTGTATTTAAGAAACCAAAATAGAAGCATTTTCGCTCGTGGTCTCAGACCTTTGGACCCCACTGTATATACTGTATATTTAAATATATATTTGAAGTTTGTCGCCCCCCCTAAGCGGCTTACACGGAATCGGCGGGCTTCTCGGAGAACACCCTCAGGACGAAGTCGGCCTCCTTCTGGGGGTCGAAGGTGGACGGCACGATGATGTACTCCCCCGCAGGGAGGCTGCAGCGGGTGCTCACCTCCCGCAGGTTGATGAAGAGCTCGGAGCGCGCGCTCGACGCGTTCGTCAGGAAGAAGTCCCGCTTCAGGTGCACGCCCGACTTCCCCACGTACTGCGGAGACCGTCAGCCAGCGTGTAAATACAGCGCCCTTCATCCAAAGTGCTGTACAATGGATTCTTGTCATTGACCCAATCATACACACACACACACCATGGTGATGGGCTGCCATGCAAGGCACCGACCAGCTCGTCAGGAGCATTTGGGGGTTAGGTGTCTTGCTCAGGGACACTTCGACACACCAGCAACCCTCCGACTGCTCTTACCTCCTGAGCCAATGTTGCCCCCATGTACGCACTGGCCCTATAGGAATGGAACTGCCCACTGCTGGTGTAAAGTATAACTCATGTAAGTGCTGTAAACCTGCAACATTGGGAGTAGGCAAACCTACTGTCAAAGAGTCCCTTAACAAGACACCGAACCTCAAATTGCTCCCTACGAGCTGGTTGATGCCCTGCAGCCAGTCGCCGTTGGTTTATGAATGTGTGTGTGTGTATGTGTGTGTGTGTGAATGGGCGAATGAGAGGCATCAATTTTACAGCGCTTAGGATAAAGGTGCTATATAAATTACACATGTTAAGGCTGGTCCAGGACTAAATTCTCCATACAAAACAGTTTAGTCCAGGATTAAGCCAAATCTGTACCTGTGAAACTGGCCCCTATGTCAAAGTATGTATTTTTTTAAGTATGGTTTTTGATCAGTCTGAAACTATAACTATTGTTATGTAACGATTTAGACTTCCTGTTTCTCTGTACATTGTGGCTTTTCCCTGATTTTTCCCAGTCCTGACGCAAACACAGCAAAGCAGCACTTCCTGCAGACTAGCCCTGAGCTTACCTCACGGGGGACCTGGAACAGAGAGAGAGGGAGAAACAGAGGAGAGAGAATACAGTCAGTCACTCTTACACCTACTGCACACATTCCCACACCGTGCACAAAGCTTCTCTAATCAACTTCAGTTACCCACAATCCCCTGCTCATTTCCAGTCATCCCCCAGCAATGTAATACGACACTAACTCCTCCAGATTAACATTTCAGCCTGTTTACCATGATGCGCTAGCAGTATATTTTTATGAATTTTTATATCCTTAGAAATCATGTTGAGTTTAACAGGTGTAACAGATTGTGGAGTCAAGACGAAAATGGCCATAATAATACATCCAAACCTGGGATTCAAATATTTAAAAAAGTATTCAAATATTTTTCTGTTCTCGATTGATCTGGCCTGGTGCCACAGAGCCTAGAAGGCACTTTTTGAGAGCCTCTCATAGGTTACAAATACCCCAGACAAGCTCAGCAAAGCGTAGAAAAGCATTTGAATCCTAAATAATGACGTACTTAGCCCAGGTCTGAATACATTGGCTTTATTATGCGTTTGTCATTATATAAACAAACTCAAAGCAGCTCCTGTCACTTCCCGCTCTGGAGACACGCCCCTTCCTGTGTGTCCAGACCACTCCCCCACCCCAGTCCTCCCACACCTCTGCACCCCGCCCCCCTCACTGTACACGGTGAACCCCACCCCAGTCCTCCCACACCTCTGTACCACACACCCCTCACCTTGTACACGGCGAACCACACCCCAGTCCTCCCACACCTCTGCACCCTGCTCCCCTCACCTCGTACACGGCGAACCCCGCCCCAGTCCTCCCACACCTCTGTACCCCTCACCTCGTACACGGCGAACCCGATGGTCTCCATGTCCTT
Organism: Conger conger; assembly: GCF_963514075.1. Classification (NCBI taxonomy): domain Eukaryota; kingdom Metazoa; phylum Chordata; class Actinopteri; order Anguilliformes; family Congridae; genus Conger; species Conger conger. The sequence continues at coordinate 15,241,884 of NC_083762.1, read as the reverse complement.
CCCCTCCTTGCGTTTGCGCCGGCGGTCCTTCTGCATGAGCGCCACCAGGAAGCTGCAGTCCTTCCCCCCGACCTGGTCAGGGTGGTGCAGGATCACCTTGA